>NC_072001.2:13183070-13298070 GCF_028885655.2 Pongo abelii | reverse complement strand
AGAACACGGTCTCTGTGAACATGGAGACGCCTGTGAACACGCCTGCGCTTGCTGCCTCTCTCTTGTTCATTCTCTCTTCAACTCATTTGCCATATTAGAGAAACAAAAGGCAGATCAACTCTGCTGAAAAGATTGGCCCAACAGGGTCCCCTACCACCCTGGTGGAGCCTCTATCAGACAAATTGAATCACTGCCTTCATCTCCTTCATTAATAATGACAGTTCCCACAGGGAGAGACACACGGCTCTGCCCAGTGTTCAGGAGCCAGGCCCATGACAGCTTTTCCTGCGCTCTGCTCTGTAAGAGCACCATATTTCCCCATTTCTGCCCTTTTCAAGTCCCTTGTGCAAGGCCAGCTGGGGAGGAGCCCACAAGATCACAGAAACAAGAGCTGGTAAAGCAGAAAGAAGTAGAAAGTGCCCCAGCCAGAGGGCCCAACAACACCTGTCCCCAGCACGGCTCATGTGTCCAGGGCACTCTGATTGTAGCCCTGACCTAAGGCCACCACAGCTGTCAGCCATGCACCTGGACTGCGGGAGGCAGAGGTCCTCCTGGTCCTGCACTGTGTGGTTTTAAGTGAGTCTCCTGGTGTGGGCCTCTCTCCTTCCCTGGTTGCTAAAACATGCTTGAAGCAGCAACCAGGCAGCTAGCTCTGTTTTAAATTCCAACACGCCTGTATCCCAGCACACACAATTGCATAATTATAGCTCCTCTGAGGCTTTCTCCTCATGCAGATGAATTCACCCCCTGGGTGTGGGTAGGTTTTAACTGGGGATTAGCCTGTAGGTGCTTAACTCTCCCTCTAGAGCCTCTAAACAGTCTGCCTAGAGGTTCCAGAGCCTCCTCTGTCAGCATCCTATCTCCTAGGAGGTAGCAGAGGCTCCCGGAACTGTAAGGCCAAGAGGTCACCGTGCATTGAGTGCAGTGGATGATGCCTGGCGGGGAGCGCTGGGCCAGCGCTCAGCAGTCCACTACCACTGGGATTATTTCCACTCTCCATGGCAACCTCAGGCTTGGAGCTGGGCAGGCAGATTCTTCCTCTCTGAGGCTCGGTTTCCTGCTTTCTAAAATGTGTTAAGAAACATCTTTTGAGGCAGGCCTCAGGGCAACCTGGTTGAGACTCTCATGGGGCCCAGCCACAGCTCAACTGAGGGTGACAGGCACTGGACACCTGAGTGAGAGAGGAAGCCTTCATACGCTGCTTGTGCATTTCCAGAATGTGTCCACAGGCTTGTCAGGACACCTGGATAAAAACTGCCTTCTTGGGGGTGGAGCCAAGATGGCTGAATAGGAACAGCTCCAGTCTACAGCTCCCAGCGTGAATGATGCAGAAGATGGGTGATTTCTGCATTTCCAACTGAGGTACTGGGTTCATCTTACTGGGGAGTGTTGGACAGTGGGTGCAGGACAGTGGGTGCAGCGTGCTGAGCATGAGCCGAAGCAGGGCGAGGCATCGCCTCACCCAGGAAGCACAAGGGGTCAGGGAATTCCCTTTCCTAGTCAAAGAAAGGGGTGACAGACAGCACCTGGAAAATCGGGTCGCTCCCACCCTAATACTGCACTCTTCCAACGGTCTTAGCAATGGCACACCAGAAGATTATATCCCTCACCTGGCTCAGAGGGTCCTACGCCCACGGAGCCTCGCTCATGGCTAGCACAGCAGTCTGAGATGAAACTGCAAGGCAGCAGGAAGCGAGGCTGGGGGAGGGGCGCCTGCCATTGCCGAGGCTTGAGTAGGTAAACAAAGTGGCCAGGAAGCTCGAACTGGGTGGAGCCCACCGCAGCTCAAGGAGGCCTGCCTGCCTCTGTAGACTCCACATCTGGGGGCAGGGCATAGCCAAACAAAAGGCAGCAGAAACCTCTGCAGACTTAAATGTCCCTGTCTGACAGCTTTGAAGAGAGTAGTGGTTCTCCCAGTACGCAGCTGGAGATCTAAGAATGGACAGACTGCCTCCTCAAGTGGGTCCCTGACCCCCAAGTAGCCTAACTGGGAGGCATCCCCCAGTAGGGGCAGACTGACACATCACACAGCTAGGTACTCCTCTGAGACAAAACTTCCAGAGGAATGATCAGGCAGCAACATTTGCTGTTCACCAATATCCCCTGTTCTGAATCCTCTGCTTTTGATACGCCGGCAAACAGGGTCTGGAGTGGACCTCCAGCAAACTCCAACAGACCTGCAGTTGAGGGTCCTGACTATTAGAAGGAAAACTAACAGAAAGGACATCCACACCAAAACCCCATCTGTTCGTCACCATCATCAAAAACCAAAGGTAGATAAAACCACAAAGATGGGGAAAAAACAGAGCAGAAAAACTGGAAACTTTAAAAATCAGAGGGCCTCTCCTCCTCCAAAGGAACACAGCTCCTCACCAGCAATGAAACAAAGCTGGATGGAGAATGACTTTGACGAGTTGACAGAAGAAGGCTTCAGACGATCAAACTACTCCGAGCTAAAGGAGGAAGTTTGAACCCATGGAAAAGAAGTTAGAAACCTTGAAAAAAAATTAGATGAATGGATAACTAGAATAACCAATGCAGAGAAGTCCTTAAAGGACCTGATGGAGCTGAAAACCATGGCACTAGAACTACATGACGAATGCACAAGCCTCAGTAGCCGATTCGATCAACTGGAAGAAAAGGTATCAGTGATGGAAGATGAAATGAATGAAATGAAGCAAGAAGAGAAGTTTAGAGAAAAAAGAATAAAAAGAAATGAACAAAACCTCCAAGAAATATGGGACTATGTGAAAAGACCAAATCTACGTCTGATTGGTGTACCTGAAAGTGACAGGGAGAATAGAACCAAATTGGAAAACACTCTGCAGGATATTATCCAGGAGAACTTCCCCAATCTAGCAAGGCAGGCCAACATTCAAATTCAGGAAATACAGAGAATGCCACAAAGATACTCCTCGAGAAGAGCAACTCCAAGACACGTAATTATCACATTCACCAAAGTTGAAATGAAGGAAAAAATGTTAAAGGCAGCCAGAGAGAAAGGTCGGGTTACCCACAAAGGGAAGCGCATCAGACTAACAGCTGATCTCTCAGCAGAAACTCTGCAAGCCAGAAGAGTGTGGGGGCCAATATTCAACATTCTTAAAGAAAAGAATTTTCAACCCAGAATTTCATATCCAGCCAAACTAAGATTCATAAGTGGAAGAGGAATAAAATACTTTACAGACAAGCAAATGCTGAGAGATTTTGTCACCACCAGGCCTGCCCTAAAAGAGCTCCTGACAAAAGCACTAAACATGGAAAGGAACAACCAGTACCAGCCACTGCAAAAACATGTCAAATTGTAAAGACCGTTGAGGCTAGGAAGAAACTGGATCAACTAACAAGCAAAATAACCAGCTAACATCATAATGACAGGATCAAATTCACACATAACAATATTAACCTTAAATGTAAATGGGCTAAATGCTCCAATTAAAAGACACAGACTGGCAAATTGGATAAAGAGTCAAGACCCATCAGTGTGCTGTATTCAGGAAACCCATTTCACATGCAGAGACACACATAGGCTCAAAATAAAAGGATGGAGGAAGATCTACCAAGCAAATGGAAAACAAAAAAAGGCAGGGGTTGCAATCCTAGTCTCTGATAAAACAGACTTTAAACCAGCAAAGATCAAAAGAGACAAAGAAGGCCATTACATAATGGTAAGGGATCAATTCAACAAGAAGAGCTAACTATCCTAAATATATGCACCCAATACAGGAGCACCCAGATTCATAAAGCAAGTCCTTAGAGACCTACGAAGAGACTTAGACTCCCACACAATAATAATGGGAGACTTTAATACCCCACTGTCAACATTGGACAGATCAATGAGACAGAAAGTTAACAAGGATATCCAGGAACTGAACTCAGCTCTGCAGCAAGCAGACCTAATAGACATCTACAGAACCCTCCACCCCAAATCAACAGAATATACATTCTTTTCAGCAGCACACGACACCTATTCCAAAATTGACCACATAGTTGGAAGTAAAGCACTCCTCAGCAAATGTAAAAGAACAGAAATTATAACAAACTGTCTCTCAGACCACAGTGCAATCAAACTGGAACTAAGGATTAAGAAACTCACTCAAAACTGCTCAACTACATGGAAACTGAAAAACCTGCTCCTGAATGACTACTGGGTATGTAACGAAATGAAGGCAGAAATGAAGATGTTCTTTGAAACCAACGAGAACAAAGACACAACATACCAGAATCTCTGGGACACATTCAAAGCAGTGTGTAGAGGGAAATTTATAGTACTAAATACCCACAAGAGAAAGCAGGAAAGATCTAAAATTGACACCCTAACATCACAATTAAAAGAACTAGAGAAGCAAGAGCAAACATGTTCAAAAGCTAGCAGAAGACAAGAAATAACTAAGATCAGAGCAAAACTGAAGGAAATAGAGACACAAAAAACCCTTCAAAAAATCAATGAATCCAGGAGTTGGTTTTTTGAAAAGATCAACAAAATTGATAGACCGCTAGCAAGACTAATAAAGAAGAAAAGAGAGAAGAGTCAAATAGACGCAATAAAAAATGATAAAGGGGATATCACCACCGATCCCACAGCAATGCAAACTACCATCAGAGAATACTATAAACACCTCTATGCAAATAAACTAGATATCTAGAAGAAATGGATAAATTCCTGGACACATACACCCTCCCAAGACTAAACCAGGAAGAAGTTGAATATCTGAATAGACCAATAACAGGCTGAAATTGAGGCAATAATTAATAGTTTACCAACCAAAAAAAGTCCAGGACCAGATGGATTCACAGCCGAATTCTACCAGAGGTACAGGGAGGAGCTGGTACCATTCCTTCGGAAAGTATTCCAATCAACAGAAAAAGAGGGAATCCTCCCTAACTCATTTTATGAGGCCAGCATCATCCTGATACCAAAGCCGGGCAGAGACACAACCAAAAAAGAGAACTTTAGACTCATATCCCTGATGAACATCAATGCAAAAATCCTCAATAAAATACTGGCAATCCGAATCCAGCAGCATATCAAAAAGCTTATCCACCATGATCAAGTGGGCTTCATCCCTGGGATGCAAGGCTGGTTCAACATACACAAATCAATAAAAGTAATCCAGCATATAAACAGAACCAAAGACAAAAACCACATGATTATCTCAATAGATGCAGAAAAGGCCTTTGACAAAACTCAACAACCCTTCATGCTATATGTATTGATGGGACATAGCTCAAAATAATAAGAGCTGTCTATGACAAACTCACAGCCAATATCATACTGAATGGGCAAAAACTGGAAGCATTCCATTTGAAAACTGGCACAAGACAGGGATGCCCTCTCTCACCACTCCTATTCAACATAGTGTTGGAAGTTCTGGCCAGGGCAATCAGGAAGGAGAATGAAATGAAGGGTATTCAATTAGGAAAAGAGGAAGTCAAATTGTCCCTGTTTGCAGATGACATGATTGTATATCTAGAAAACCCCACTGTCTCAGCCCAAAATCTCCTTAAGCTGATAGGCAACTTCAGCAAAGTCTCAGGATACAAAATCAATGTACAAAAATCACAAGCATTCTTATACACCAACAACAGACAAACAGAGAGCCAAATCATGAGTGAACTCCCATTCACAATTGCTTCAAAGAGAATAAAATACTTAGGAATCCAACTTACAAGGACGTGAAGGACCTCTTCAAGGAGAACTACAAACCACTGCTCAATGAAATAAAACAGGATACAAAGAAATGGAAGAACATTCCATGCTCATGGGTAGGAAGAATCAATATCGTGAAAATGGCCATACTGCCCAAGAAATCGACTTTTCAAAGTCTAAAATACAATACACAAATATCAACGCAAAATACATTAAAGACTTAAATGTGAACCTGAAACCACAAACTTCCATAAGAAACCATAATGTGAACATACGCTTCAGCATCTATGCACACGGGTTGCCAAAAAAAAAAAGAAAGTAAAAGGAAAAATTAGAGGGAAACCCCACAGAAAATAAAATTGGCTAAGCAAGCTTTTCTTCCTTTTTTTTAATGAGACACAAAAATCATCACTAATAAACACAAATGTAGACGTGAGACTATGGAAACCTTTAGAGCTTTTGCACAAAAAAAGCACAGTGAACCAAAAGAGAAGGTGTCCAACATGACAAAGAAAAAAAAAATGAATACCCAAACTAAAACTGGGTAAAGAACCCAAACTGATGTTTCTGAAAAGAAGACATAAAATTGACTACGTGGGAAAAAGAAAAGTTGCTCAACTTCACTAATCCTCATGCAAATAGTTCAAACCATACTCAGAGAAACTCTTATACACTATTGGTGGGAACGTATATCACACCATACACATTGTGAAAAACAGTTGGAGGTTCCCCCCAAAATTAACAATACAACTTCCTTTAATCTGGCAACCCACACCTGGGTATACAACAAAGGCACATAAAATCCATTATGCTGAAGAGCTATTGGCCTTCCCATGGGTACTGAAGCACTACTCACGACAGACAAGGTATACAACCAACCTACCAGTCCATCCAAAGGTGGATGAAATTGCCATGGAATTTCGGTAATATTCATTCTAACTGGAGTGAGGGAGTATCTGAGTGTGGTCTTGATCTACATTTCTGTGAGGATTAGTGATGTGGAGAATCTTTTCTTTTACCTGTGTATCAGTATCATGTCTTCACGTTCTTTGTCCACTCTTAGACATAAAATTGAAAACAAGTTCACAGTAGCTTGAGGAGTATCGCTAATTATGAGAAAAATGTAAATCAGAACCTCACAGACACCATCTCACTCTAGTTGGAATGAATGTTACCAAAAATAGATGAAAAATATTAAAAGAAAGACAAATGCTGGTGTGGATTTCCAGAGAGGAGGAACACCTCTCCACAGTTGGTGGGAACATAAACTAGTTTGCTTGTTTGTTTATTTATTTATTTATTGAGATTGAGTCTCTCCCTGTCGCCCAGGCTGGAGTGCAGTGGCGCAGTCTCAGCTCACTGCAACCTCCACCTCCCGGGTTCACGCCATTCTCCTGCCTCAGCCTCTTGAGTAGCTGGGACTACAGGTGCCTGCCAACATGCCCAGCTAATTTTTTGTATTTTTAGTAGAGATGGGGTTTCACCATGTTAGCCAGGATGGTCTCAATCTCCTGACCTCGTGATCCACCCGCCTCAGCCTCCCAAAGTGCTGGGATTACAGGCGTGAGCCACTGCGCCCGGCCCATAAACTAGTTTATATGCTACAGAAACCACTTGGAGTTTCCTCCAAACCTTAAAACTATAACGACTGTTTTATCTAACAATTCTTTACTAGGTATACATTGAAAGCACATGAAATCAGGACATGAAAGAGAAAGATGCCTTCCAGTGTAGACTGCAGCACTATTCACAATAGCCAGGATAAGGAATCAACCTACCTGTCCTTCTCCAGACGAAGGGATAAAGAAGCTGTCGTACATGTACACAATGAAATACTCTTCAGCCAGAAAAATTCAATGACATCAACCATGTGGATCCCCACGGTTGCACCTGGAGGACGTGATGGTAACTGAAATAAGATAGGCAGAGAAAGACAATCCTTGCATTCATACAGAATCTGAAAATCTATCTCTTAAAAAGCTAGAAAGCACAATAGTGGTTACCAGAGGCTGGGACAGAAGGGGTCAGGTGGCAGGGATTGGAATTGGGTGCACAGTGACACTCAGATGAGAGCAAGGAATCCTGCCCTTCTATTCAGGGCGACCAGGGTTAAAAGCATCATCACGCCTCTTTCCAAAAAGCCTGCAGGATTCTGAAGGTTCTCACCACAAAGAAATTAACAACAGTATGAGGTAATAGAGACACTAAATAGCCTGATAGTCTCGCTCTGTCACCCAGGCTGGACAGAGTGCAGTGGCACAATCTTGGCTCACTGCAACCTCTGCCTCCCAGGTTCAAGTGATTCTCATGCCTCAGCCTCCCAGGTAGCTCAGATTACAGGCACATGCCATCACGCCTGGCTAATTTTTGTATTTTTTGGTAGAGACAGGGTTTTGCCATGTTGGCCAGACCAGTCTCAAACTCCTGACCTCAAGCAATCTGTCCATATTGACCTCTCAAAGTGCTGGGATTACAGGCATGAGCCACCATGCCCGGCCAGTACTCCTTTACTCTTTTGGCCAATTTGATTAAACAAATATAAACAAACAATACCTAAAATTCCCATGAGACCATGAAATGCCCTCAATTTCCAAAGCAATTCTAAGTCATCCAGACTACTTTGGATGCATCACACTCCCGAATTTCAAATTTCATGGAAAAGCTGGGGACCCGCTTCCACACAGAGCAGTGAACACAAGAGAGGACACACCCTATTCAATCAGTGGTGCTGGGATAAGTGGCTATCCATGTGCAGAAGAGTAACACTGGGCCCCTACTGCTCACCAGACACAAAAAGGAACTCCAGATGAGTGAAATATTTACATGGAAGACCTCAAAGTATTAAAATCCTGCAAGAAATACCCTTCTCAACAGAGTCTTTGCCAAAGTATTTATATGGCTAAGTCCCCCAAACCAACAGCAACAAAAATTGACAAGTGTGACTTAATACCCTAAACAGCTGCTGCACAGCAAAAGAAATTACCAACAGAGTAAACTTTACAGGCCTAAACAGACAGACTATGGAGTGGGAGAACATGTTCCCAAACTATGCATCTGACCAAAGCCTAATACCCAGGATTGACCTTAAAGACCTTAAAGAAATGTATCAGCCAAAGACAAAAAAGCCAATTAGTAAATGGGCAAGGAGCATGAACACTTGCTTAAAAAAATGACCAAGTGACCAACAAACATGAAAACACTCTCGGCCTCACTAATCAGCAGACAAACACAAATCCAAAGCACAAGAAGACAGTATCTCATGCCATTCAGGATGACATGGACGAAAAAGCACAGACACTGGCAAGGCAGCTGAGGAAAGGGAAAGCTGGTGCGGTCTTGGTGGTGATAAAAACTAGTACAGACAGGTCGGGTGCGGTGGCTCAGGCCTGTAATCCCAGCACTTTGGGAGGCCGAAGCGGGCAGATCACGAGGTCAGGAGATTGAGACCATCCTGGCTAACACGGTGAAACCCTGTCTCTACTAAAAATACAAAAAATTAGCTGGGTGTGGTGGCGGGCACCTGTAGTCCCAGCTGCTCAGGAGGCTGAGGCAGGAGAATTGGCTTGAATCCGGGAGGCAGAGGTTGCAGTGGGCCAGGATTGTGCCACTGCACTCCAGCCTGGGCGACAGAGCGAGACTCCGTCTCAAAAAAAAAAAAAAAAAAAAAAAAACCAGTACAGACACTGTGGAAAGCAGTTTGGAGACTTTTCAAAGAACTTAAAACTACCATCCAACATGCCAATCCCCTCCTGGGGATCTATCCAAAGGAAAATAAATCCTTCTATCCAAAAGACACGTGCACATGTAGGTTCGTGGCAGCACAAATGGCAAAGACATGGAATCAACTTAGGTGCCCATCAACAGTGGATGAGATAAAGAAAATGTGGTACACGTACACCACAGAACACTACATAGCCATTAAAAAAAAAATCATGTCCTTGGCAGCAATGTGGATAGAGCTGGAGGCCACTGTGCTAAGCCAACTAAGGCCAGAACAGAAAACCAAATGCCACATGTTCCCACTTTTAAGTGGGAGCTAAACATGGGATGCACCCAAACATAAATAAGGGAACAACGACACTGCAGACTGACTACCAGATGGAAGGGAAGGGGAAGACCCAGGTGCGGGTAATATGCTCACTGCCTGGGTCACCGGGTCATTGGGACCCCAAGCCTCAGCATCACGCAATCAACAGATGTAACTAAACTTCATGTGTACCCTTCAATCTCTAATAAAAGTAGAAATTATCACATGCACACACACACACACACACACACCAAAATAAAAAATAAAAAAAAAAGATTAGAGACTACAAACAAAATAATTAAAAAAAAAAAAACCTATAGCTATCCAAACAATTCCTTATTGGCATACACATAGAAAGACAACACAATGGACAAAATGAGGCAGGTGACAATTCAACCCAAAATCATATATGATGAACACACTTTTCAAAAGAACACTGGCTGGACATGGTGGCTTACATCTGTAATCCCAGCACTTTGGGAGGCCAAGGCAGTCAGATCACTTGAATCCAGGAGTTCGAGATCAGCTTGGGCAACACAGTGAAATCCCATCTGTACTAAAAACACCAAAAAAGGACGGGCGCGGTGGCTCACGCCTGTAATCCCAGAACTTTGGGAGGCCGAGGCTGGCGGATCACAAGGTCAGGAGATCCAGACCATCCTGGCTAACACGGTGAAACCCCGTCTCTGCTAAAAAATGCAAAAAATTAGCCAGGCGTGGTGGCAGGCACCTGTAGTCCCAGCTACTCAGGAGGCTGAGGCAGGAGAATGGTGTAAACCCAGGAGGCGGAGCTTGCAGTGAGCCGAGATTGTGCCACTGCACTCCAGCCTGGGCAACAGAGCAAGACTCCATCTCAAAAAAAAAAAAAACAAAAAACGCACACACAAAAATAACCAGGTATGGTGGCAGGCACCTGTAATACCAGCTACTCGAGAGGCTGAGATAGGAGAATTGCTTGAACCCGAGAGGCAGAGGTTGCAGTGAGCCGAGGCTGCACCACTGCACTCCAGCCTGGGCAACAAAGAACAAAACTCTGTCAAAAAAAAAATAAAAGAAAGAAATTGGCTGGGCATGGTGGCAAACACCTGTACTCCAAGCTACTTGGGAGGCTGAGGTGGGAGGATCACTTGAGCCCAGGAGACAGAGGCTGTAGTGAGCCAAGATTGTGCCACTGTCCTCCAGCCTAGGTGACGGAGCAAGACCCTGTCTCAAACACACACACACACACACACACACACACACACAAAAGACAATAGGAAAGGAAGAAGTCGGTTCAATGAATGATTGTGAGAAAATTGGATGTTCATGTGCAAAACACTGAAGTAGGACCCTCGTATTACACAAGACACAAAAATCAATGCAAAATATATTAAAGACCTCAACCCAATAATAAAAACCACAAAACTTCTCGAAGAAAACATAGGGTGAGCATGTACTTCAGCAAAACTTGAATCTTTCCACACAGGTTGCCAAAAGGAAAGAAAACAAAAGGAAAAAGTAGGGGAAAGAAACCCATAGACAATGCAATTGGCTTGACAATGTTTTTTACTCTTTTTCTGTTGGAACTAAAAATCCCCACTACCACGTGGGACTAGGAAAACCTTTAGAGCTGCTGCAAATATCCAAGAAACTAACACCACTGCCTGGAAGAAAGAACAAATACTAATACCCAAGTTAAATCTGGGCAAAGGACCCAAACAGACACATTTCTGAAAAGAAGACATGAAATTGACTAATGAGTCAAAGAGAAGCTGCTCAACTTCACTAATCATCACACAAATCCAAGTCCAAACCACACTCAGATAGAGTCTCACTCCACATAGAATGAATCTTACCAAAACAACCAAAAAAAAAAAAAAAATGCTTACAGAGGCAACAGCCAGTGTAGATTTGCAGAAAGGGGGAACTTGTATTCACTGTTGGTGGGAATGTATATTACTGTACACATGATGAAAAAAGTTGGAGGTTCCTGTATAAATAAAAAATACAACTACCAGGCCGGGCGCGGTGGCTCACGCCTGGAATCCCAACACTTTGGGAGGCCGAGGCGGGTGGATCACGAGGTCAGGAGATCGAGATCATCCTGGCAAACATGGTGAAACCCCATCTCTACTAAAAATACAAAAAAAATTAGCCAGGCATGGTGGCGGGCACCTGTAGTCCCAGCTACTCGGGAGGCTGAGGCGGGAGAATGGTGTGAACTCAGGAGGCGGAGCTTGCAGTGAGTGGAGATCGCGCCACGACACTCCAGCCTGGGTGACAGAGCAGGACTCCATTTAAAAAAAAAAAAAAAATACAACTACTATACCATCTAGCAATCCCGCCACTGCCTATACACTGAAAGCACTTGAAATCCCTATGTTGAAGAGATATCAGCCTTCCCATGGTGATTGCAGCACTATTCGCAATAGCCAAGATATAGAATCAACCTACCTGTCCATCCACAGAAGAAGGATAAAGAAACTGCAGCACACAAGAGAATCTTCTTTAGCCACAGAAATTCAGAAAATCCTGTTATCTAAAGCCACATGGAGAGACCTGGAGGACATGATGTTAAACGAAATGAGCCAGGCAAAGAAAGACAAATACTGTATGATCTCACACATGTGGAATCTAAACAACTTTATCTCATAGAAGTAGAAAGTATAATAGTGGTTATACTTGGGGGAGGAGGGTACTGGACGAGGATTGCAAATGAGTACAAAGTTACGCTTACCTGAGAGGAATAAATTCTCCTGTTCTATTCCACAACAGGGTGACTATGGTTAACAGTACTGTACCTTGTTTTTCAAAATAGCTAGATAGAAGGATTCTGAATGTCTCACCACAAAGAAATAATAACTATATGATATAAAAATATGCTAAATAACCTGATCTGATCATTACACAACGTACGCACAGATCAAAATGTGCCTTGTGCTCTCTAATTATATACATTTAATATTTGGCAAATCTTTTTTAGGAAATATAAACAATGTCAAAATTCATGTGGAAACATAAAACACCATGAATTTCCAAAGCTATCCTGAGAAATATAAACTATGTGGGATGTATCATACTCTCTGATTTCTAACTACATTGAAAAGCTGTAGGAACAAAGGAAAACAATGAACAAAATGAAAAAGCACCCTAAACATTATAAGAAAAGTTTGGGACGGCCGGGCACAGTGGCTCACGCGTGTAAACCCAGCACTCTAGGAGGCCAAGGCGGGCAGATCACAAGGTCAGGAGTTCGAGATCAGCCTGACCAATGTAGTGAAACACTGTCTGTACTAAAAATATAAAAATTAGCCAGGCGTGGTGGTGGGCATCTGTAGTCTCAGCTACTCCAGAGGCTGAGGCAGGAGAGTCTCTTGAACCTGGAAGGTGGAGGTTGCAGTGAGCCAAGATTACGCCACTGCACTCCAGTCTGGGTGACAGAGAGATACTCTTGTCAAAAAAAAAAAAAAAAAAAAGGAAAGAAAAATTTGGGAAAGCCTACAGCCTGTAAGGGGTTGTTTTTGAAAAGGTATAAGCCAGTACCACTACCAGCTGGCACAAAACAAAACAATGTAAAAATAACCAAAAATTAGGCAAAGAACATGAACAGACGTTTGTGCAAACAAGACATGAAACTGACCCAACATTTACAAAAACGTGTTTAACATTACTAATCATGAGAAAGATGGAGCTCAAAACCTCACTCAGATTCTATCTCCAACTGGAATGAGTATTACCAAAAAGATAAA
This sequence comes from Pongo abelii, assembly GCF_028885655.2. NCBI lineage: Eukaryota > Metazoa > Chordata > Mammalia > Primates > Hominidae > Pongo > Pongo abelii. The sequence goes on along the minus strand of NC_072001.2, from coordinate 13,284,665 downwards.
AATATTCAAAAAGACAAATGCTAGTGTGGTTCCAGAAAGGAAAACTGCTTGTGGAAATGTAGATTAGTATTCACACTATGGAAAACAATTGAAGGTTCTGCAAAGAATAGAAAATATAAATACCATACCATCTGCAGTACCACTACTAGGTACACATTCAAAACAAATGAAATCTATATTTTCCAGAGTGATCTGCCTTCCAGTGTTTCTTGTAGCACCATTCACAAAAGTCAGGATTATGCTATCAACCTACCTGATCATCCACAGATGAAGGGATCAAGAAACTCTAGTATATATACACAAGGGAATACTTTTCAGCCATCAAAATAATGAAACAATGTCATTTGGGGCAACACAGATGAACCTGGAAAACATTATGTTAAATGTAATGAGATAGGCCCAGAAAGACAAACAGTGCGTGTCATCACTCATGTGGAATCTTAAAACATTTATCTTAAAGAAGTAGAAAGCACAATTTTGGTTACTGGGGGTGGGGGATAGAGGGGGAATGGGGAGGAATTGGTTATGGAAACAAAGTTACCCTAACATGAAAGAAATAAATTTCGGTGTTCTCTTCCTCAGCCTGGTGGCTGTGATTAAAAATAATATATTTTTCAAAAGAGCAAGAAGGGAGGATTTTCAATGTTCTCTCCACCCAAAAATGATACCTGTATGAAGGAATAGAGACGCTAAGTACCTCAGTTTGGTCATTACCTAATATATACGTGTGTGAAAATGTCCCAGAATACTCCTTTATTATGGACCTTTATGATATGAAAATTAACAGAAATGAATACACATTGCTAAAAATCACAGGGAACCACAAAAGATCTGAATAGCCAAAGAAATCCTGAGAAATGCAACAAAAGTGTGAGGACTCACTATCTCTGATATCAAATGACACTGCAAATCTACAGTTATGCAAAATCCCATGGCACTTGCATAAAAACAAAGACCTACAGCCATCATGGGCAAAAAAGGGGAGGCAAATGATAAACCCAGCTGTATACATAGTCAACTCACTTTATAAAAGCACACCACAAAGACACAATGTAGAAGGCAGAGTCCACTCAGTAAAGAGCTATGAGAAAAATGATATCCATATGCAGAAGACAGAAACTGAACCCTTATTTTACATGATGTATGAAAATCAACTCAAAAATGATCTCAGAACAAATCAAAACACCTTAAACCATAAAATGCCTTTAATGAAAACACAGGTTGAGGGTGTACTTTGAGACCCTGAATCTGTGTTCCACTTTGAAAGAAGGGCAACACACACACACACACACACAAAACCTGAAGGAAAAAACTCATTGTCAGCCCAGCGTGGTGGCTCATGCCTGTAATCCCAGCACTTTGGGAGGCTCATGCGGGCGGAACACTTGAGGCCAGGAGTTTGGGACTAGCCTGGCCAACATGGTGAAACTCCGTCTCTGCTAAAAAAAAAAAAAAACACAAAAATTAGCCAGGCAGGGTGGCACATGCCTGTAATCCCAGCTACTCCAGAGGCTGAGGCAGGAGAACTGCTTGAACCCGAGAGGTGAAGGTTGCAATGAGCTGAGATAGGTGACACAGTGAGACTCTGTCTCAAAAAAGATATATATATAAATAATAACAGATGCTCACTGCGTACAGTGCATACTTGTTCGGGTGATGGGTGCACCAAAATCTCAGAGATCACCACTAAAGAACTTAACCATGTAACCTGCTGGGAGAAAAGCTGAGCGTTGGGAGAGAAGCTGAGGCAGAGCTTGGAACACGTCCAGGGTAAAACTCCTCCTGGCCTTTGGAATGTGTCCAGACTTGCTGGCTCCTTGCTTCTAGCACTCCCATTATCTCAAGTAGCCATATGTTTCAAAGAAAATGCTAAACCATCACAGCTATAGTTCATTCACTCTTGATACATCACTTCCTTTCAACCCCCACATCCTCACCACCTGTTTCTTTGTTTGATCACCAACAAACAGCATGGGGTCCCAGAGCTTGCGGGGGTTGGGCAGGGAGGGGGGTGGGGGGGGCCATACTAGCTTTGGCCCCCTGGTCCCACTTTCTCTCTTGTCTTTTCTCATTCCTTTGACTCCGTGGGACTTTGTCACCTCCACAGCCTGGTGTTGGGTCTGATCACCCCAACATACCCAAAAACCACCTGTTCCCCAAAAACCATTGAAATAAAATTTTAAAAAATGAAAATTAAAATAATAGATGCTGGCAAGGTTGTGAAGAAAAAGGAATGCTTATGCACTGCAGGTGGGAGTGTAAATTCATTTGACCACTGTGGAAAACATTGTGGTGATTCCTCAAAGACCTAAAGACAGACCAATCCCATTACTGGGGATATACCCAAAAGAACATAAGTTGTTCCATTATAAAGACACATGTACATGTATGTTCACTGCAACACTATTCACAATAGCAAAGACATGGAATCAACCTAAATGCCCATCAGTGGTAAACTGGAAAGAGACAATGTGGTACATATACCCCACGAAATACTATGCAGCTATAAAAATGAACTAGGCTGGGTGCAGTGGCTCCCACCTGTAACCCCAGGACTTTGGGAGGCCAAGGCAGGCAGATCACAAGGTCAGGAGATCGAGATCATCCTGGCTAACACGGTGAAACCCCATCTCTACTAAAAATACAAAAAAACTAGCTGGGCGTGGTGGCAGGCGCCTGTAGTTCCAGCTACTTGGGAGGCTGAGGAAGGAGAATGGCGTGAACCCCGGAGGCGGAGCTTGCAGTGAGCTGAGATCGTGCCACTGCACTCCAGCCTGGGCGACAGAGTGAGAATCCATCTCAAAAAAAAAATAATAATAATGAACTAGCTATGTCCTTTGCAGAAACATGGATGGAACTAGAGACCATTATTCTTAACATACTAACATAGAAACAGAAACCCAAATACTGCATGTTCTCACTTATAAGTGTGCTGAAGAATGAGAACACACGGAGACACAGAGGGAAACAACCACACTGGGCCTATCAGAGGGTGGAGAGTGGGAGGAGGGACAGGATCAAGGAAAATAACTAATGGGTACTAGGCTAATGTCTGGGTGATGAAATAATCTGTACAACAAACTCCCACAACACAAGTTTACCTGTGTAACAAACCTGCACAGGTACTCCTGAACTTTAAAAAAAAAAAAAGAAAAGAAAAAAAAAACAACTATGTTCCAGATTATGGCCAAGCACAGTGGCTCATGCCTATAATCTCAGCACATTGGGAGGCCAAGGTGGGTGGATCAACTGAGGTCAGGAGCTCAAGACCAGCCTGGCCAACATGATGAAACCCCGTCTCTACTAAAAATACAAAAATTAGCCAGGCGTGGTGGTGTGCACCTGTAATCTCAGCTACTTGGGAGGCTGAGGCAGGAAAATCCCTTGATCCTAGGAGGTGGAGACTGCAGTGAGCTAAGATTGCGCCACTGCACTCCAGCCTGGACAACAAAGCAAGACTTCATCTCAAAGAAAAAAAAACAAAAAGAAAGCAAACCCTATGTTACAAATTGAAAAGCATTCTAAAGAATAGGCAAGCATTTCAGGCAATCATATAATGGGTTGTTCTTGAACCTGTATACAGGAAAAAAACACTAAAAAGTAGCAAAAAAACCTATTTGTCGAAGAACCTCCACAGACCATTCTGCAAAGGACACGTAAAATAGACCAACAGGTAAGACAGAAGAACCTCAACAACACTATGAATTCCACAAATGTAATTCATGAACACATTCAGATAATATCTCCTGCTTATTGGAATGAATACTGCTAAAAGAATAAAAGTTTCTAAAAATAAGAATTATGCTGTGGATCTGGAGAAAGGGGCGCTGTTATCCACTGCCAATGGGAATGAATATTAGTAAACCATGGAAAAGAGTTAGAGGTTCCTAGAAAACCCAATACTACATGTTCTCACTTATAAGTGGGAGCTAAATGATGAGAACACATGGACACATGGAGGGGAAGGACACATACTGGGGCCTATCAGAAGGCAGAGGTGGGAGGAGGGCAAGGATCAGGAAAAATAACTAACGGGTACTAGGCTGAAGAAATAATTTGTACAACAAACCCTCACGACACAAGTTTAACTATATAACAAACTCCCACGTGTACCCCTGAAGTTAAAAGTTAACAAAATAAGTTAGAGGTTCCTCAAAGAATTGAAAATACAAATACCATACAATCTAGCAATTCATCTTCTGGATAAACCGTCAAAACAAATGAAATCTGTATTATCTAGAGATATCTGACTTCCCATGTTTATTGCAACATCATTCACAAAAGCCAGGATAATGCAACCAACTTACCTGTCTGTCCACAGATGAAAAGATTTAAAAAACCTCTGGTGTATATATACACAAGGCAAAACACTTCAGCCATCAAAATAATAACATGACACTTGGAGCAATACAGTTGAACCTGGAACACATTATATTAAATAAGTTAGGCCGAGAATGACAAACAGTGCCCAGTATCACTGAAATCTAAAAAACATTATCATAAACAACAGAAAGGGCATTGTTGGTTACCAGAGGCTGAGGGATGAGGCGTAATGGGGAGGAACTGGTTATGGAAATGAAGTTCCCCTTACATGAAAGGAACAGTCTGGTGTTCTATTCCACAGCTGGGTGACTCTGGTTAACAATTTCGTATTGCAGATTTCAAAGGAGCTGGAAGGAAGGCTTTTGAATGTTCTCTCCACACAAGAATAATACCTGTGCTAGGAAACAGAAATGGCAAACACCATGATCTGATCATTACCCAATACACAGACTTATCCAAATGTCCCAGTGTAACCCTAATTATGGACCTTTATGATGTGCCAAGAAAGTGAAATTAAATACATATTAATAATACACAACACAAAAAATCACAAGGACCCACAACAGGCCCTAAATCTCCAAAGGATATCCTGAGAAAGAAAATGAAAGCCTGAGGACTCAGAATCCCGATACCAAATTACATTGCCAAGCTATGGTTATGCAGGATATATGGTACTTGCACAAAAACCTACAGCCATATACAAGAAGAGAGAACACAAAAAAACATCAACCCAAACATATACATAGTCACATCACTTTTACAAAGACCCAATGTGGAAAGCAGCATCTGCTCAATAAAGAGCTTTGAGAGGCCGGGCTAGGTGGCTCAGGCCTGTAATCCCAGCATTTTGGGAGGCCAAGGCAAGTGGATCACTTGAGGCCGGGAGTTCGAGACCAGCCTGGCCAACATGGTGAAACCCCATCTGTACTAAAAATACAAAAATTAGATGGGCGTTGTGGTGTAGGCCTCTAATCCCAGCTACTGGGGAGGCTAAGGGAGAAGAATCGCTTGAACCTGGGAGGTGGAGGGTGGAGGTTGCAGTGAGCTGAGATCGTGCCACTGCACTCCAGCCTGGGCGACAGGGCGAGGTTCTGTCTCAACCCCCATCCCCCCCCCCACACACATACAGACACACACACATACAGACACACACACAATGAAGTGGCAAAAAAAATCCAATCTAGTATTTGGCAAAGAACCTGAGTAGACAATTCTGCAAAGTATACATCAAACTGAACAACAGGTAAGCGAGAAGATCCTCAAAATCACTCTTCATCAGAAAACTGTAATTCAAAAGTGCAGGCAGGTATCTCACACTTTTTGGAATAAATATTCCTACAAAGATTACAGGGTTTTTTTGTTTTGTTTTATTTTGAGACAGAGTCTCCCTCTGTCTCCCAGGCTGGGGTGCAGTGGCGTGATCTCAGCTCACTGCAAGCTCCGCCTCCCGGGTTCACACCATTCTCCTGCTCAGCCTCCCGAGTAGCTGGGACTACAGGCACCTGCCACCATGCCCGGCTAATTTTGTTTTTGTATTTTTAGTAGAGACGGAGTTTCACCGTGTTAGTCAGGATGGTCTTGATCTCCTGACCTCGTGATCCGCCCGCCTCGGCCTCCCAAAGTGCTGGAATTACAGGCGTGAGCCACCGCGCCCGGCCAACAGTTTTTAAAAATAGGAATGCTCCTATAATTTTGGAGCAACAGGGTCTTATACGCTGCAGGTGGGACTGGAAATTATCCTCAAATAACTGAAAATACGACGTCCCCTGCTCTACTGAGGTCTCTTTCTAAACGTCCTGGGGCTTCAATAATAACTGCAGACCCTGGCCGGGCGCGGCGGCTCCTGCCTGTAATCCCAGCACTTTGGGAGGCCGAGGCGGGTGGATCGCGAGGTCAGGAGATGGAGACCATCCTGACTAACATGGTGAAACCTCGTCTCTACTAAAAAATACAAAAAAAAAATTAGCCGGCCGTGGTGGCGGGCGCCTGTAGTCCCAGCTACTCGGGAGGCTCAGGCAGGAGAATGGCGTGAATCCGGGAGGCGGAGCTTGCAGTGGGCGGAGACCGCGCCACTGCACTCCATCCTGGGCGACAGAGCGAGACTCCCTCTCAAAAATAGTAATAATGATACTAATAACTGCAGACCCCAGCCTGGAAGCTTGTGTGGCTCGCAGGGAACCAGACCCCGCCGCTTCGCCGCCGGCTCCGGGCCAGGGCGCTCCCCTGAGCCAGACGCGGGTGGGACGGAGCACAGCTTTCCCAGCAGGGGTGCGGGAGCTGCCACGGAACCCAAAAAGGCCCCCACGCAGACCACTCGCACCCAGAAGCCCACAAGGAATTCAGGGCCCGGAGGCTGGGAGCCGCCGGGAAGGAGCCGGGCCGTCCTGGACGAGTCCCCTGTGGGCTCCAAGCCCCCGCCACTTACCGATGAGGCTGCGTCGTCCTCCACCGCCCCATGGAAGCTGCCGCCGCCGCCGCTGCCTCTGCCCTGGCCCTGATGTGACCACGACGACAACATCCCTCCCCAGGCCTTGCTCTGAAGCCAACAACTAGGCCCCCGCCGCCCTCTTGTCTCTGGCGCCCAGGCTGAGGCACCGCCCCCTCTTAAAGGGCCGCGGTTCCCGCTGGCTGGAAGCGGCTTTGGGTCGCGCGGCACAGGCTGAGCCTCTGCCCAGGGGTGGACGAAAAGCCCCCGGTGTCTCCTCCTCCCCGGCTCTAGGGCTTCCCTAGAGGTCACAGGAGCGCTCCTTGTGACCCCAACCCCGAGGTCGGCTCCCTTTTCCTGGGGAGCCCTGGGAGCTGCCCCTGCCCTCTTCTGGGCCTCAGCTTCACCATCCGCAAAGGAAGCGTCCTGGCCCGAGCTCGGGGTCCCTCAAGCTCGGCCCCTCAGGATCCAGTCCCCACTGCAGAGGGGCCCAGAGAACCACGGAAAGCCGGGGGCTGCAGGGGCCGTCCCGCAATGGCAGCAGGGCCTCCTGACCTTGGCGTCCTCATCGGTCCTGTGGGAGCCGCAGGTGCCTCCTTAGGAGCCCAGACACTCGCGGCCCCACCGGGGCTGCCATGGTCACCAGGCTCACAGAGGGCTGTGCCTGCTGTGCTCATCACCACTTAGGAGTCTCTGCTTGCTATTTGTCCTTCTAATCCATGTCAAATATTAGCTGTATACCATTTTGTTGGGCTATTTCCTCATTACCAAGGAGATTGATTCTTTTTTTCATATATGGTCTTTTATCTTCTGTTAAGCATATTTATGCTTACTTTCTTATTTGGTAATTGTGTGTTCATTCCTTTCTACTCTGCATGCTAATTTCCTTTGTACTGTGTATATTGCATATTTCTTTACACTGTGTTTCTTGTCTTTTAAGTCTCCTAAGTTCGATACATTAAAATTTGTCAGTCCCTTTTCCTTTATTGATTACCCTTCTTCTTATATAAAAAAACTGCTGAAACTGGCCACTATGGCAGGTGCTTGTTGTCTCAGTTATTCAAGAGGCTGAGACAGTAGGAGTGCGTGAGGCCAGGAGTTCAAAGCCACAGTGCGCTATGATCGTGCCTGTAACTAGCCACTGCACTCCAGCTTAAGCAACATAAAGAAATAATCTGGCCCCTCTGTCAAATAAACATTGGCTTGTGAGTCTAAGTGTTCTACTTTTATCTTTCATATTTGAATCTATAGTGCCTTGAATCTTGTACAGAGAATAGAGGGGAATACAATGCATTTCCAATTAAATACCAATACCAATGAACTTTGCCCTAGGTTTTAAAGTACTTAATATTTCCCCCACTAGTCTACAGTGCTGGTTCTATCTTCAGTCAGCTTTCAGTATACATGCCAGCTGATTAAAGACTCTTCTTCTTTTTCTTCACCTGTTTGTTTGTCCCTACTAACTCTATGCTCTTCCATGTATCAGTTTGAAAATCCTTGATATGTAGGCCAGGCACAGTGTTTCTTGCCTGTAATCTCAGCACTTTGGGAGGCCGAGGTAGGTGGATCACCTGAGATCAGAAGTTCAAGACCAGCCTGTCCAACATGGCGAAACCTCGTTTCTACTAACAATACAAAAATTAGCCAAGTGCGGTGGCAGGCACCTGTAATCCCAGCTACTCTGGAGGCTGAGACAGGAGAATCACTTGAACCCAGGAGGTGGAGGTTGCAGTGAGCTGAGATCATGCCACTGCACTCCAGCCTGGGTGACAACAGCAAGACTCTGTCAAAAAAAAGAAAAGAAAAAAAAGAAAATCCTTGATGTGTGTTAGGCAAGCCCTCACACTGTTGTTCAGAAGACTGACAATTGTTAGATATGCTGTTTTTATAGGTTTAGAAATGTAGTTTTTGCTGAGTACAAAAAACATTGGGAATTTATGGAAATTTATAAGGATATCATTTATAAGAAGTGGCATCTAGGTGACATTATTTTCTAAGAACATATTCAATCTTTTGATTTATTCCATTCTGCTTTGACATCAGCTAATAGAAATTTTCACATTGTGCTGTTTGCATCAGCAAATATTGATCATTAGTTTTCTTTGCTTCTTTTTTTTTTTTTTTTTTGAGATGGAGTCTCACTCTGTCGCCAAGGCTGGAGTGCAGTGGAGCATTCTCAGCTCACTGCAAGCTCTGCCTCCCAGGTTCACACCATTCTCCTGCCTCAGCCTTCCCAGTAGCTGAGACTACAGGCACCTGCCACCACGCCCGGCTAATTTTTTGTGTTTTTTAGTAGAGACGGGGTTTCACCGTGTTAGCCAGGATGATCTCGATCTCCTGACCTCGTGATCCACCTGCCTCAGCCTCCCAAAGTGCTGGGATTATAGGCGTGAGCCACCGCACCCGGCCTCTTTGCTTCTTGATTAAATCCGGTCTGCAGCAAACCACTTGTAAGCTTCTGATTATTCTCTCTTGATGTAATTCCATGCAATGGGCTCGATTTCTCAGTTATCAACTTGTGACAATACGTATAAAATGTCTACCAGGGAAATTAGTTAGTCAGTCCCCAGTGTTTTTAAGGGGTCGATCCCTTAGGCACTGCTGTGAGAATGGGACAAAATACATTTTCAGATGGAAAAAATATTTCATCCAATACCATATTGTTTGGATAAACTAATTATTAATTATAACTTTCTAAGTCTAGATTTTAGGAAACAAATAGGAAGACCAGAATATTGAAGATCAGTACAAAAATTCTTGAAGAAATCTAAGGTTGTCTAGACACAGTGGCTTATGCCTGTAATCCTAGGACTTTGGGAGGCTGAGGAAGGTGGTTGACTTGAGGTCAGGAGTTCAAGACAGACTGACCAACATGGTGAAACCCTGTCTCTACTAAAAATACAAAAATTAGCCGGGCATAGTGGTGCACACCTGTAATCCCAGCTACGCAGGAGACTGAGGCACGAGAATTGCCTGAATCTGGGAGGCAGTGGTTGCAGTGAGCCGAGATCATGCTACTGCACTCCAGCCTGGGTGACAGAGTGAGACTCTGTCTCAAAAAAAAAAATCTGAACTGATTTAAAATCTATAACTCATCTTAGATTCATCAGAAAACTGTGACACGGAATATCCCTGCCCCAAATTGCAGAGACAGAAAGATGCCTAAAATCACGACCTACCTAAGTAAAAACTTTGAGCCTTGAGCTCTGTGTGAACCACTACACAAGTAGGAAATGCAAAGTTTAATTGGCCACTTGTTCAAGGCTGAGTTTAGACAAGTTTGACAGTATCAAATAGGAGAGGACCCATTCACAGGGGTCCTCATGTGCTTATGAGTTTTACCTCCAGAAAGTATTCTAGGTTGAAAGTGAAGATCAGAGAAAAAAACCCTTTGTGCATCCTGCAGAGGTAGAGGAAAAGAGGAAAATCTGCCTGGGGAAAGGCAGCCATTTGAAATTATGTCAGTACCATGCTTTCCTGTTTTTTTTTTTTTTCAGACGGAGTCTCACTCTGCCACAGCAGGCTGGAGTGCAGTGGCACGATCTCAGCTCACTGCAGCCTCTGCCTCCCAGGTTCAACCGATTCTCCTTTCTCAGCCTCCCAAGTAGCTGGGATGACAGACATGTGCCACCATGCCCAGCTAATTTTTGTTTCTAGTAGAGACGGGGTTTCACCATGTTTGCCAGGCTGGTCTTGAACTCCTGACCTCAAGTGATCCACCTGCCTTGACCTGCCAGAGTGCTGGAATTACAGGCGTGAGCCACCGCGCCCAGCCAGGAGCATGCTTCTTAACATGATATGCCTTTAAAATAACCTATCTTAACAAAACATAAGTGACTGGGATCCTACTAGAGCCCAAATGATCTCAGAAAAAGGAAACACCCATCGCCATTCCCCTCTACCCTTTCTGCCTCAACTGAGGTGGAAGGACTAAAAAGTACTTGTGAAAGTCACAGCCCACAGGCAAAGGCTCACAAATCATAAGGCCAATTATAGGACTATAGAATACGCTTATTCCCCACTAACTTACCAACAGCTTAATAGGGCCCCTATATAATTACAGGGGATTACATCTATAAGAATTTCATGCCTGAGACTATTAAGAATTTTCTAGGCTGGGCATGGTGGCTTACTCCTGTAATCCCAGCACTTTGGGAGGCAAAGGCGGGTGGATCATGAGGTCAGGAGATCGAGACCATCCTGGCTAACATGGTGAAACCCCGTCTCTACTAAAAAAAATACAAAAAATTAGCATGGCGTGGTGGCAGGCACCTGTAGTCCCAGATACTTGGGAGGCTGAGGCAGGAGAATGGTGGGAACCCTGGAGGCAGAGTCTGCAGTGAGCCGAGATCGCACCACTGCACTCCAGCCTGGGCGACAGAGCGAGATTCTGTCTCAAAAAAAAAAAAAAAAGAATTATCTAGAGATATTTCAACAAATTGGATAACCTAGGTAAAATGGACCAATTCTAGAAATACGCAACCTACCAAAACTGAATAATAAATGAATAGGCCGGGTGCGGTGACTCACGTCTGTAATCCCAGCCCTTTGGGAGGCCGAAGCAGGCAGATCATGAGGTCAAGAGATCAAGACCATCCTGGACAACATGGGGAAACCCCATCTCTACTAAAAATACAAAAAAATAGCCGGGCATGGTGGCACATGCCTGTAGTCCCAGCTGCTTGGGAGGCTGAGGCAGGATAATCACTTGAACCCAGGAGGCAGAGGTTGCAGTGAGCAGAGATGGCGCCACTGCACTCCAGCCTGGTGACAGAGCGAGACTCTGTCTCAAAAATAAGTAAATAAATAAATAAATAAATAAATAAACGAATAAAAAATTTGAACAGACTTATAACTAGGAGGGAGATCAATGCAATAAATCTAAAGTCTCCCAACAAATAATTACCTAGGACCAGCAAATAGTTAGGCAGCTACGTAGATGCTACTATTAAATGTTTTGTAGGTTAAAACTACTGTTAAAAGATAATCATACCTCAAGTGATTTTGAACCCTAAGTAACTGGATCTCCACATTGCCACAGTGTGGCAAAATAGTGCCAATAAAGCAACAGCAGCAGTTAAAACAAAATCACTCAGCTCTACTAGTTCATGGAAGAGTGAAATCTGAAATTATGTGTGGGGCCCATGTTTCACTCGTATAATTCGTAACCCAGGGCAGAGAAATTGCCCAAGTGAAAAATATGTAATATAAATAAGTATAATAATGATAATACTTTAAACAATTGATTATTTGTGATGACATAGGAGTTTGATTTTGAGCAATATTTCTGTCTGGTTCATGACGAGGTACTGCTTTAGTTCCTTTACATGGCCATGGAGCATACTATGAGAACAGCTCTGGGAATGGTCGGGAGAACCCTCCGTAAGCCTTGGTTTCCTCTTTGATAAAGCAAAGACAGTGCAAGACTCCTCGTGCAGGGTGGTAAGATTTAATGAGCAAAGGTGAGGCAAGGATTCCGCATCGAGCAGGAAAGGCACTGGCGTCCAAACAGCGGCCCTGCTTCACAACCATGTGCTTGTGCTGTTCTCTGGGAGTGGTGTAACAAACCCACAATATCATCACGGTATTATTAGGATGGCTGGGAAACGCCAATGACATCCATGCACATACAAAACCAAAGCTGAATCCTGGGAGAGCCTGTCTGGCCCGGTCCGGGCCTATCTAAAATCTCCACAATGACAGTCACACTCTTGTGTTACACTATTGTCATACACACCTGCCTGAGAAAATCTTTCATTTCAGCCTTTCTTGCTTTTGTTTTTGCTGGTGGTGGTGGCGGCTGGCTGGGTGGGTAGGTGGGAGGGTCTCTTTCCCGGGGCAGCACAGGATCCAGAAAGCTTGGATATTGCCAGGGGAAGACGTCACATGAGATGGGCTGTCCACCTCATGCCCACCAGCAGCTGACACCTCCACGTCCAAATCTGCCTGGTCCCTTGAGGTCAGGGAGCTTCCGTTCTAAGATGTGATGAACTGTGACATTCATGGCTCCCCATAGAGTATACTCCAAGATGTTTACCCTCGTTTTAGTTATCTGTTGCCAAATAAAGTTTGCTGTTTTAAGTCAGTAGGTTTTTGGGATGGTTCATTACACACATCCCACTACTGGGCATCTACCTGAAGGAAAAGAAGTCATTATATGAAAAAGACACTTGCACCGGTATGTTTATAGCAGCACAATTCACAATTGCAAAGACGTGGAACCAACAGAAGTGCTCATCGATGAACAAGTGGATTAAAAAAAATGTGGCATACATACACCATGGAATACTATTCAACCAGTCAAAGGAATGAAATAATGTCTTTTGTAGCAACTTACATGGAGCTGGAGGCCATTATTCTAAGTGAAGTAACACAGGAGTGGAAAACCAAAAACTGCTTGTTCTCATTTGTTATAGAGAGCTAAACTATGAGTACACAAAGGCATGCAGACTGGTATAATGGACTTCAGAGACTCAGAATGGGGAGGGTGGGATGGGGGTTAAGGATAAAATACTACACATTAACTACAAAGTACACTATTAGGTACAATGTACACTATTCAAGTGCACTAAAATCTCAGAATTCACTACTCTATAAGTCATCTATGTAACAAAAACCTCTTGGATCCCAAAAGCTATTGAAGTAAAACTCAATTTAAAAATTGCTTTGTAGGGTGCAGCACCTGGTACATGATCTGATGGGCTTGAGAGGGTTCTGTGTCCTCAAAGGTTGATGAATGCTACATTGTTTCTACCCTTCTTGGACATTGTTCAACATTTACTAGCAGAGTAAAGGCTCTTGAAATTCCTGCAAAAAAACAAAACCAAGCAAATTCTTTTTTTTTCTTTGAGAGTCACCCAGGCTGGAGTGCAGTGGCTTGATCTTGGCTCACTGCAACCTCCACCTCCCAGCTTCAAGCGATTCTCTTGTCTCAGCCTCCTAAGTAGCTGGGATTACAGGAGCCTGTCACAATGCCCAGCTAATTTTTTTTTTTTTTTGAGATGGACTGTTGCTCTGTCGCCCATGCTGGAGTGCAGTGGTGCAATCTCAGCTCACTGCAAGCTCCGCCTCCCGGGTTCACGCCATTCTCCTGCCTCAGCCTCCCGAGTAGCTGGGACTACAAGCACCTGTCACCACGCCCAGCTAATTTTTTTGTATTTTTTTAGTAGAGATGGGATTTCGCCATGTTAGCCAGGATGGTCTCGATCTCCTGACCTTGTGATCTGCTCCCCTTGGCCTCCCAAAGTGCTGGGATTACAGGCATGAGCCACCACACCCAGCAATGCTCAGCTAATTTTTGTATTTTTAGTAGAGATGGGGTTTCTCCATGTTGGCCAGGCTGGTCTCGAACTCCTGACCCCAAGTGATCCACCCACCTCAGCCTCCCAAAGTGCTGGGATTATAGGCGTGAACCACCCTGCCCAGACAATATAGCTTTTGAGAACAATAATAATTAACATCTTCATAGTATTGAGTTTTTAACCATGAATGTGATATAACTCTCCGTTTATTTAGGTCCACTTTTGTATCTTCATACATAAATTTGGAATTTTCACTCAAAGACATTGAACTATCTGCAGTCATTATGGCCCCTTAATCTGTCTGTGCTATGGGAAATGTTATCTTTTCTAAATATTTCTTTTTCTATTAGTTTGTTCTTGGTTTATAAGACCAATTAATCTCTGTACTGATTTTGAATTCAGAAAACTTGCTACACACCTAAGATTCTAAAGGTATGCATAGATCCTTCGGTCTCTGAGAACACAATAATGTCATCTGTGAAACAATGACAGTTTTGTATCTTCCTTTCCAGTTTTAAGTACTTTTGTTTATTTTGTTTGTTTGTTTTTGTTTTCCTTTTGGTTTTACTGCCCTTACTAGGACCCTCATTATAATGTTCAGGAGAAGTTGTAACTGCAAGAACCCATGTATTTTGCCTGAGCTAAAATGAATTTTTTTTTTTTTTTGAGACAGAGTCTTGCTCTGTCACCCAGGCTGGAGTGCAGTGGCGCGGTCTCGGCTCACTGCCAGCTCTGCCTCCTGGGTTCACACCATTCTTCTACCTCAACCTCCCGAGTAGCTGGGACTACAGGCACCCACCACCATGCCAGGCTGATTTTTTGTATTTTTAGTAGAGACAGGGTTTCACCGTGTTAGCCAGGATGGTCTTGATCTCCTGACCTCATGATCTGCTTGCCTCAGCCTCTCAAAGTGTTGGGATTACAGGTGTGAACCACCATGCCCGGCCTAAATGAAATGTTCTTAACACCACACTGTTCAGTATGATATTGATGGTAAGACTCTGGGCAGGTACCTTTTTTAGGTTAAGCCATTTCCTTTCTCAGCCAATGGAGGCTGAGGCACAAGAATCACATGAACCCACCATGCCTGGCTATTTTTTTTCGTATTTTTAATAGAGACAAGGTTTCACCATGTTGGGCAGGCTAGTCTCAAACTCCTGGCCTCAAGTGATCTGCCTGCCTCGGCCTCCCAAAGTGCTGGGATTACATGCATGAGCCACCACACCCAGCCGCATTTTCTTTCTACTACTAGTTTGCTGAGTTTCTTTTTGAATCATGTTAACTTTATATGAGTTATTATAAATTACATTGATTAACTTAAATGTTATACAGAAAAAGCCACATACACAAAGGAAAAATATGTATATATAATGAACTGTGTCTCAGCTTCAACAATTATAATCACTTGACTAATTGTTTTTTTATACATAAGCTATCCATTTTTTAAATTTATTATTTTAAGTAAAATCTCACATAGTACAAAACTTTACCATAATTTCATAGTATGATTTGCTACCATATAATTCAGATAGATAGATAGATAGATAGATGATAGATAGATAGACAGATAGATAGATAGGATGGACAGATACATAGCTAGATATAGGTATAGATAAAGACAGAAAACGACCATGCTATTAGCACAGCTAATAAATTAATTTTTAAAAGACTTAATACTTCCAGATATCCATTGCATACTCAAATGTTGTGATTTACTCAAGAATTTTTCTTCAAATCAAAATCCAGTCACGGTACACAGGTTTATCTAGTTGTGCCTCTTATAATTTTTTTATATTCTGGCAATCATTCTCCTTTATTCATGCCATTTTCTGTCTAGGAAAGCTGGATTGTTCTGTAGACAGTCCTACACACTATGTTGTGCTTATTGTTTCTTCAAGGTGTCCTTTTACACATTCCTTACACAGAATTACAGTGGAGGCAAAAAAGGAGAAAGTCCTACCAGGGAGAATGGGGCTCAGAGACTTCCGATTCTGCAGAGAAGTTAGTAAATTGTTATGAAGTCACATATCAGGACAATCTTTCACAAGCCTGGGGAGGCTCAGAGACTTCCTGTTCTGCAGAGCAGTTAGTAAATCATTATGAGATCACATATGAGCACAATCTTTCACAAGCCTGGGGACAGAGAAAAGAAGCAAACTCAGCAAATCTGTGGCTTCTTGCAGATCCAGTGTTTCTTCCAATAGTGCTCACATAGATCTGTGAGCCAGGAACCAGACTTCGCCATGTAGACACATTCATATGTATAAGATTTTTCAGGCTGCCAATTACTGTGAAAACATGAACTAGAATTAGTTATGTCTCCAAATCACAAGCAGGGACAGGGCACACTAAGCCATGCCTAGCTGGGTCCTCACCATCAAGATCCCAGAGGAAGATCTGTCCACCAGAGTGAAGGTCCGACAACCTCTTGGATTGTTGAGAAATCCCAATAAATAAAAAATACTCGCTATATTTTATAGCAGAGTTTTGAGCACAGTGAACTATTGACATTTGAAGCCATATCATCACGTGTGTGAGGGGCTGTACTGAAGGGTAGTGAGCAGCATCCCTGGGCTCCACCCACACGATGCCAGTGCATCCCCATCCCCATCGAGACAACCCAAAATAGTTTCAGACAGTGCCAAGGATCCCTAAGAGGAAAACCATCTCCTGTTGAGTGCCACTGTCTCATAGCAATCATCTCATGCAAACTCTTGCATTGTACATGATACAAATGAGGCTGAAATAGATAAGTGACCCGACAGCTCTGGATCCCTGGGTCTAAGTTTGAGGACATGAGGCCTTTCGGTATCCGGCATACAAGAGGTGCTAAATCTGTGGAATGAGTCCCTGCCTCTTTCTTAAGTTGAGCACCTGCTGCATACCAAGTGTTCTGATGGGTACTGGAGATATGTAGGTATGTAAGAGACATGTAGGTGTGTACCCTCTCTCCCCTCAAGCCGCAGCTTGTCTGGTGGGTAACACGTGCATAAGCAAAGGAAGATCCTAATAGAGATAGAATCACAAAAATCTCAAGAGAGTGTGGCTGGGACAGTAGGAGATTCTCGTTAATTCATGCTGGGCACACGGTGGCTCTTCTACGAAAGTCATGTTGCAATTCACCAGACTGAAAAGAAAGTGTCACAGGCAGATGGCACGGCAAGAGCAACACCAGAATAAGACACCAGTCAATGTCTTAAAAGAG
Organism: Pongo abelii; assembly: GCF_028885655.2. Classification (NCBI taxonomy): domain Eukaryota; kingdom Metazoa; phylum Chordata; class Mammalia; order Primates; family Hominidae; genus Pongo; species Pongo abelii. Next base: position 13,267,411 of record NC_072001.2, on the reverse strand, counting down.
GATTCATTCGGCACTTAGCTGGTGTAAAGAGGCAGACAGCACGTGGGAGGGTAGTAGGTGAGAATGTCAAGATCGGTGGTCACCAATGTGTGGGTGCTGAGCGGTGCCATGGAAAACAGTCTGCACTTTGTCCATGTATGTTGGGTGTTTGGGTGTTTTCTAAGCCATGTCAAAGACACATTGTAGAAAGATGGCACCGTGGGCTTGAGTAGAACATAGGTTGAGAAGGGTAAGACTAGATCTACAGCAATTGATCAGCCCAGAAACCTTGAGCCTTGATCTGAAGTGGACGCAATGACATGAAGACTACCAGAAGTTCTCAGGAGAGGTCCTGCAGGCTGGGGTGAAATTCTTGGAAGGTGCGTGGAAATCAAGGAAAGCTCAAAGACAGGTGATAGCTGGTCTAGGAGGGTTTTAAATGCCATGCTGAAAAGTTAAGAGTGGATTCCCCAGGCACTTTCTTCCAGTGTGCTCATTAGGAGCTCTAGATAACTCCAGAGGCAGTCTACTTCTTAATAAGCCTGGAAATCTCACATTCTCTACCCTCCTCCAAAAAACATGCTCTCCTCTTTAACATGTTTACAGGTATTGTGATGATCTTGAAAAATGAATTCTTATTTGATATTGTTTAATCTATAGTTTGCAAGCATGTGCACACACTCACACAAACACACATGCTTGCAACTAACAAATAAAATTAAGCATCAGAACCATAGATAAGTAGTTTGGTTTATAGCAAACTAGAATGGAGGCTGGGCATGGTGGTTCACACCTGTAATCCCACCACTTTGGGAGGCCAAGGTGGGCAGATCGAGAAGTCAAGAGATCGAGACCATCCTGGCCAACATGGTGAAACCCCGTCTCTACTAAAAATACAAAAATTAGCCGGGTGTGCACCCATGGTCCAAGCTACTCATGAGGCTGAGGCAGGAGAATCACTTGAACCTGGAAGGCCGAGGTTGCAGTGAGCCGAAATCACGCTACTGCACTCCAGCCTAGTGACAGAGCGAGACTCGGTTTCAAAAAAGAAAGAAAGAAAGAAAAAGAAAAAGAAGAATAGAGATAGTGGAGAAACCATCTAATGGATGACTATCTCCCCAGCTCCAGAGGGAATCTGATTGGGGCTGAGGGGCTCTGAGTCCCCACACATATACTCACATGAAGGTGAGGGCTGAGCCATCTTACTACTTATAGATGCCTTTTGAGTATCCTTTCCTAGGGCCAATTCAGTAGGCAACATCTTTAGCTAGACTCAAGGAATTCTAAATGGAAAGAGGGTAGGTTGAGTCAAGACATATGAGACCAGACCTAGATGTCCCCACAGGCAGGGAGCATTGTCCAGTGTAGCAGTTGCATACACTGGATGAAATCTCTGGATCAATCTTGTTTCCAACCTGACCATGGAATATATGCCTAGTAAATCATGGCCCCTGTGATCCTCAGGCTTTTCATCTGTAAAATGGGGATACCAAAGGTAGATGCCTTCCAGATGTTTCTGATGGTTTAGTGAGGGAATAAGAGCATGCTATGGATGAGTGGTAGTGAGGAGTATCATTCAAGGGCATGGAAGACAGGGCAAGGAATTTGGGCTGTGCTCAGAAGCAACAGTGCTGGCAATCAAATGGATTCCACTGACAAAGGCGCAGTCCTGCTGTATGTGGAGCCTGGTGCCAGGCACTATGGACTCAAAAGCAAGTAAGATTCAGTCCTTGCCCGGGGGATTCCTCATGTGTGGGGTAATGGTGCCATATCTGCAAGTAGAGTCCAGAGTTAAGGAGATCAAGGGAAGGATATTAATGGATGATGTTTGAGCTGCTTATGAAATAGTACTAATCATCCATGCAGATTAAAGGAGAAAGGGCATTCCAGAGAGACGGCAGTGTGAATAATTGCTCAGAAGCCAGGCACCAATGAATAATGACCACTCTATGTCCTGAAGCCAATGTAAATTACAAAGAGTAGAATGAAGAATTTGCACTCGTTTCTACAAGGGTCAGGAACAGGAGCTTGCAATGTCTTGAAAAGTCCCTAAAATGCTCCTTCTCTCTTCCTACTTTCTCTGCTTGGCTGTTGATGATGGCCAGATGACCTCCCTCCTCAGCACAGTGATCCTTGGCTGGGAACCAGGTGTGTGTGTGTTTGTGGAAAAGTTGTAACAGGAGCCCTCAAATGCCAACCAGGCTGTCGGGCAGGGCTCACAGGAGGATGCTGCAGAGGAAGGCAGGTCAGTTCTTCTGGGGCTGGGAGCTGCACCAGCCACCAAACTGAGCCTCCAACAAAGCAGGATGATTTCAACCTGACCCACAAGCTGCATCCTTCACACATTGCCATGGGGAGCACATGAACTACCCGGGCATCCATTCCAGGGTGGACATGATCAAGGCAGAATATTGAGGAAGAATGACTCAAACTTTATGTCAGCATCAACTGCGAGTGGGGGCTTGGTTAAAATAATTCTCATAGAGGCCAGGCACAGTGGCTCATGCCTGTAATCCCAGCACTTTGAGAGGTGGAGGTGGGCGGATCAAGAGGTCAGGAGATCGAGACCACCCTGGCTAACATGGTGAAACCCCATCTCTACTGAAAATACAAAAAATTAGCCAGGCATGGTGGCGGGTGCCTGTAGTCCGAGCTACTTGGGAGGCTGAGGCAGGAGAATGGTGTGAACCCGGGAGGTGGAGCTTGCAGTGAGCCAAGATCACACCACTGCACTCCAGCCTGGGAGATGGTGAGATTCCATCTAAAAATAAGCCCTCATAGATTCACAGGCAGCAAAACCTACTATTGTCAATACTGTGAAGAGCAACATCCCATCCTCTCCCAACTCTCATGCCCCCTCACTCCACCCCACCTCATGCCCCCTTACCATCTGCCAGAACATTTCTCCCCCAAAAGTGTCTCACTTATGTCCAGCATCTGCCAGACCCTGTAGAGCTAAGTGACCTATGGAGGAAAAATGGTCAAGACCTGGAGAGGGGAAGGGGCGGGAGGTGGGGAGGAGGCCCACCGTTTCAATTCACACTCACACTGGGCATCCAGTGACTTCAGTTCCTGCTGCATCTTGTACATAAACTACAAGACTGGGGGGATGGGAGGATAAAATGATACACTCTAGATCTTTAAGTTACTGGGTTATTTTCCTACCTCTAATATCTCCTGGCTAGGGTAGGGAGAACAGTTTCTTCCTAAAATCATTATGTCCTAAAACAGGCCAGCCATCCCTTCCTGCTCATCACTGACAGGCCCTCCTCTGAGGATGGCAGGATTAGGAGGGGCCTGGTGCCTTCCCATCACCCATTCCCACAGGCCTGGCCACCTTACCTTGAAACAGGACCACACCAAGGGTAAGGACCAAGAGAAGCAGGATCAGGGTCATCATCAAGCAAAAAAACTTCCAGGGATCATCCTGCAACAGCTTTGGATCTTGCTGTGCTGTGAATAGAGTCAGGATCAGTGCACACAGGCTCAGAAAAGTGCTAGAAAGGTCAAGACCTCTAGGACAGTGGAGGAAGAAACCTGAATATCTCATCACCGGAGTGGTGAGACAGTGAGAGTGGCCATTGGCATTGAGGAGGGGATCCAGGGGTTATGAGTATCCTAACCTTCCTCCACCCACAGCACGCTTAGAACACTAAAGTGTACACAGGACCAGCACACCAGGGTGGATCCATCTACTCCTGCCCCAAGCTTCTCGACTCACCTGGCTCCCTGGGCATGGACAGAGCGCTTTCCCCGACTGGTATGAAGTCCTCCGCAGCCTCCAGCCCACAAGGCCTGCTTTCTACCATGGCTGCACCTTGTTCTGCTCAGAGCTGCCCACAGCCCTCAGGGTTATTACTGAAGTCCACATCCCATAATAGGAAATGCCCACCCCGAATAAACCGTGCTACATTTCCATCCTGACTCAGCAAAGTGCCCAGGATCTCTAGATGACTTATCACCAATTCATGTCTTAAGGTTATGACACCGACATCTGGGAGAAGATATTTTGCTCCAAGTATACTCTCCAAATTTTATTTCTAACTCGGTGGGGACAGTAAGCACCCCAGGAATGTGCCTCGGGGCCCCTAGTCCATTTGTCTTCTAGGCTTCTGGTCACATCAGTTTCTGAAGATCTTGCAGTTTCTCAGAGATAAAACTGTTATTTCAACATAGGAGTCACTCCTATAATTCTTCTCCCTCCTCGTGCCAAGCAGTTCAGGGCCAGGCCCCCTCGGCTGGGACAGGGAGGGGCTGCTTGTGGACACAGAAGGCCTTGGGGCCCTACTGAGTGGGCTGCCTCACAGTGTGGTGTTTGGTGTCCTTCACTGCAAGGTGAGGCTGTGTCCTCCACCTCTCGGGGTGTCTCTGATCTGGGGGTCAGATGCCAGCACTACGTAGCTGGAGTTAGGACCCAGCTGGCACTTTACCCCACCGTTGTGGGAAGGCAAATCACACAGGCATCACCACGTGTGTGCACCATAGCACCAACCCTGTGTGCACAGCTGGACTGTGGCAAAGTGACTGGAGATGTCACCGGCACTGCCAGTCATAGCTCGGCCCCCGTTCAGGGAGTCTTCTGCCTAGGGCCTGGCTTAGCCGCTGTGATGCTTCCTGCAACCTGGATCAGCACACCCGCACTGCATGGCACCTCTGCTGTTTGTCTGAATGCATCACTGGGTGCTGGATAGTACCCCATCATGTGAATGCCACAGTTCACTCCAATAGTTGAGAGTTCATTTTTCAAAAGTGGCTGACACTCGCACACACACTTTTCAGTCCTGACTCACTGCAGTGCCTGGTGCAGAACAGGAAGCAAACCCTTGCTGACCCCAAACCACCTGCTGCCCGATGCTCGCCCACACTCATGGATGTCAGTGTGCCAGCAGGGGCCTGCCCCTATCGGACTGTGGAAGGAGAGAGATGCTTTCTGCTTCCATTTGAGTTGCTTGTTCCCACAGCTGCCTGGCTCAGAGCTGAGGGGTCCCGAGCAGCCCCTACTGGGTGCTGGGCTGCCTGTCGTGGCCCATAGTCTTCTCCCTGCATGGCTGTCTTCAGTAGGTGCTGTCACTCTCTTGTCCTACCAGGGACAATGAGGTCTCAGTGAGTAGCAAACAGAACCCAACTCCTCATATAACTCAGGGAAATTGACCCCCCTGAGCATTCCCTCACCCTGGCCCAAGCCTCTCCTCAAGCTTCCACCTCTCCCCAGGAGCCCTGAGACCTGCCTGGCCTCGAACATAGACCTGAGATCCAGGCTGGGTGGATTTTCCTTCAGGCAGATCGTGCAGAAGAGCTTGCAGTCACAGATGACCATGGATGCCTGCTGCCATCCCTTCTTCACCACAGTGGGCTTCAGGACCTGAAAACAAACTGTCCACATTCTACCAGGCCAGGGAGGCCACTGGGCCCCATAATACTCATTCACAATCTCCTTCTAGCTGCCAGAGACAGTGCTCCCTGTGCCCCGCCCAGGCTGGTGGCAGACCTGTCTGGACAGAGATATGTTTGCCCAGGAAGGCTCAGGGCAGTGCCAGGGAGGGGCCTGTGCATGGCAGCAGGTGGTAGAAGGGAAAGGTGGCAGTTCAGCCAGTGGTAGGTCTCCCCATGCAGGGCGCCATGACACACACAGCTGGACAAGCACGTAGAGAGCGGCACAGCACAGTGGCCTTCAGACACCACTGAGTTTGGGAGCCCTGATGCTCAGCCCAGGAGGCAGGGAGCCCAGGAGCCCCAAACTTCTGTCAGCAAGCTTCTGCCTGGGGCTTCCAGAGCCCCATACCATTCAGAGCAGCAGCCGCACCACCCTGACACCCTCTGTGCCCAGGAGGGGAGGCCTCCCAGGGCTGGCAGCAGGGTTGTTTGCCATAGCACTGGGACTGTTTGTAAGAGCAGTTGGGCGTGGTTATTGGTTATTACACCTCACAGTCACTGAGGGCTGATCGAATGGAAGAAAACCTGCATTTCCACACCTTCCCACCTTGGCGTGGCCTCTGTAGGCTGTTCCTATGACTCACTGTATGTCCCTGCCACGAAGCCCTTTGGACTGCTCAGGAGGGACTGGGCACACCTAGGAAGCACCGTCTGTGCAGGAGGACATATGGCATGCAAAGAAACACACTAGAAAAGAGAAAGAACGCCACCCTCAAAGCTTGCTTCTTACAGAGGAGAAGCCACTGTGAAACGTACGCGCTGAGGAGGCAATTCAATAATTACCAGGTCTCACCAAGAAACGCCCAGATAGTTGGGCGTGGTGTCTCATGCCTATAATCCCAGCACTTTGGGAGGCCAAAGTGGGCAGATCACTTGAGGCCAGGAGTGCGAGACCAGCCTGGCCAACATGGCAAAACCCTGTCTCTACTAAAAATACAAAAGTTAGCAGGGCATGGTGGCCCGCACTGGTAATCCTGGCTACTTGGGAGGCTGAGGCAGGAGAATTGCTTGAACCTGGGAAGTAGAAGTTGCAGTGAGCCGAGATAGCGCCATTGTATTCCAGCCTAAGCAATAGAGACAGACTCCATCAAAAAACAACCAACCAACCAACCAACCAACCAAAAAACCCAGATATGCAAGAGGGTAAAAATAGCTTGTAGAACACAAGCTACACAAAAGCACAGGAATTTGGGTGTTAGATAAATTTTCAGCTTGCTCAAAGGAGCACCCCAGGGCAAGGGGGGGCCTTGTAAACAGGAAAGCATTCCTGCAGAAGCTCGCTTCCTGTTATCCCTGCAAGCCTGGGGCTCTCCTATGTGGGTGAGCTTCCAAACCTCCTCACAGCAACCAGCCTGCACACTGATTACAGGTCAGTGGTCACAGTGACATGCACAGGTCTTGGCAGCCAACCGAAATGCTCACGAGTTGAAATAACAAAAGAAAATGCTTCTGCTATCACGGAACATGAAGGAAAATACCACAGCTGTTCTTGCAGAACAACTCTGCCCACTGACCCATAGTTAGGAGTGTGTGTCCCGAGCCAGCACGGGTCTGGGCTCCAGCCCCAGGACAGTCATGCAGCACTGGGTTACCTCAGGCTGGTTACTCATCTGTAGAATGGGGCCAGCACTGAGGGAATATGATCATACCAAATCCAAGCACAGGGCAAGAACACAAGACAGAATCTAGAAAATACTCATAACAATGACTAGAAGCAGAGGCAAATAATCCTGAGTATCTCTAGATGACTTTTTTTTGTTTTTGTTTTCATTTTTTGTTTTTGTTTTTTGTTTTTTTTTGAGACAGAGTCTCACTTGTGGCCCAGGCTGGAGTGCGGTGGCGTGATCTTGGCTCACTGCAACCTCTGCCTCCTGGGTTCAAGCAATTCTCCTACCTCAGACTCCAGAGTAGCTGGGATTATAGATGCGCACCACCATGCCTGATTAATTTTTGTATTTTCATAGAGAGGGGGTTTCACCATGTTGACCTGGCTGGTCTCGAACTCCTGACCTCAAGTGATCTGCCCGCCTCAGCTTCCCAAGTGCTCGGATTACAGGCATGAGCAACTGTGCCCAGCCTTCTAGATGATTTGACAATAGAAGATTTTCTACAATTATTTTCCTCTCTGATTTTATAGAACAGCCATGGACTGTACAATTTGTAATTATTCTCAATAGATGACTCGGGTCAGCCCCAGCAGCACACCAGAGCTCCTGGTGCAGCAGAGATCCACAATTCCAAAAACCTTGACTTAGCATTTGTAAAAATAAACCTGCCAACCGGGCTCATGCCTGTAATCCTAGGACACTGGGAGCCCAAAGCAGGCAGATGACTTGAGGACAGGAGTTCAGACCAACCTGGCCAACCTGGTGAAACCCTGTCTCTACTAAAAATACAAAAATTAGCTGGAGGTGGTGGCACATGCCTGTAATCCCAGCTACTCAGGAGGCATAGGCACAACAAAAATTACTTGAACCCGGGAGGTGGGGGTTGCAGTGAGCCAAGATGGTGCCACCGTGCTCCAGCCTGGGTGACAGAGCGAGACTCTGTACTAAACAAAACAAAACAAAACCAAAACAAAACAAAAACTGGTGAAAACAATCACCTATGCAGTTGATGGAGCTGCAGCCAGAGAATAAACAAACATAAGCTTCATTTGGTCAGGGAGCACTGGTACCAAAAAAGAGGTTGGCTGGGCTGGAACACCGTGGTGGCAGAGCTGATGCTCTTTCTGGCTTGAGCTCCTGGCCTCCTGGAGGACCAACACCAACTGGCTCTTGTGGCCACATTTTTGGTTGGGCTGCACCTAGAGCAGCCCTTGCGCATGTGACCAAGAGACTTGCAAGAAACATCTACAGGAAAACAGTTCACCATAGCAAAACCCTGGAAAGGCCCACTCTCCCTCCTCAGGAAAATGGACACATTATGATTCCATTGGCAATGGAGAAAGACCTAAGGCTGAACGGAGGAGCATGCTGCAGATTAGGCAGGGCTGCCTGCTTATAAACTCAGATGTAGCAAAAACCAATACTGTTCTCAAGAAAACACAGATAGGAGTGAAACCATTTGAAAGAAGTAAGGGAGTGATCAACACAAACTCCAGAGAGCAGTGGTGGGAAGAGGCTGGGAAAGATGGGCTGGACCATCATGACTGTGAGTGACACAAGAGCACTTTGCAGAGCGGCTGCTGGGTCTCAAATATGTTAATCACATAAACAAGCTCTCAACGTGGACCCTGACTCTACAAGAGTCTGAGTTCAAAAGCAAAACCCTTAATTAGTCTCACACAAATTCTTTCTTTTTTTAGAAGCATACTATAATAATTAATTTTATTATGAGTCCTTGCATTAAATCAAGAATGGGCTTTGAGTCTGTGAGCCCAAATTCACATATTGAAGAAGACAAAAGCAAATTGTGATCCATGTACCTGGATGAAAACTAAAGGCTCAGAGTTAATCTCATTGTAGTTTTAAAATTTCTACAGCCTACACAGCTCAGTAATCACAGATATTTTAGGTCCTTCTGGATGTCCCACAGGGTATCTGTACTTTTCTTCTTCATTTTTTTTTTTTTGAGACAGTCTCGCTCTGTTGCCCAGGCTGGAGTGCAGTGGCACGATCTCAGCTCACTGCAAGCTCCGCCTCCTGGGTTCATGCCATTCTCCTGCCTCAGCCTCCCGAGTAGCTGGGACTACAGGTGCCTGCCACCGCGACTGGATAATTTTTTGTATTTTTTTTAGTAGGGACGGGGTTTCACCGTGGTCTTGATCTCCTGACCTCATGATCCACCCGCCTCGGCCTCCTAAAGTGCTGGGATTACAGGCATGAGCCACCGCGCCTGGCCTGCACTTTTCTTGAGCTGAGCAAACTCATCATCCTTTAGCTTCTGGTTGATAATGCTGGTTAATTCCCGAGTATTGAGGATACATGGAAGGCTCTGGAAGACTTCATTCTCAATGCCCTTCATCCCCTTCATCATTGTTCATTCTGGATGAATCCTGGATAGATTTTTCAACATGGATTCAACAAGATCAGCTACACTTAATCTAGTAGCCCAGTTGGTATATCCTTTTGGCTTGTTGACCTCATAGGCACTTTCAACCACCATCTTATGCACTTCCTTCCAAGTTTCACGATCATTGTTGGTTCCCATTTCTGGATTCAATTCCCGGAGAGAAGCACCTGCCATGTTCACACCACTCTGAACAACAACACTTTAATTACCATGTTCTCCCAAAATCCATCCATGGCAGCTGCCGAGATGAATGCCAAGTTTTTCAGCCACAAGGTGGCAAAATCTAGCAGAATCCAAATTATACCCACTTCCAATCACAAGGTGCTTGGGTAATCCACTTAGTTTCCAGGTAACATAGGTAAGAACGGCCAATGGGTTGGAAATCACAATTATGATGTAATTAGAACTGTACTTAATGATCTGAGAAACAACAGATTTGAAGGCATTAACATTTCTCTGTACCAGATTGAGACGACTCTCCCCCTCTTGCTGATGGACTCCTGCAGTTACCGCTACAATCTTTTAATTGGCAGTCATAGAATAATCTTTATCTGCCACAATTTTAGGTGTCTGAGGAAATATACTCCTATCTGCAGATTGATCCATCATTTCTCCTTTAAGCTCGTGTTCCAAAACATCCACAAGAAGAAGTTCATCAACCAAAGACTTTTCCAGATGCTGATAGCACACACCACACCCATTTGTCCAACACCCAGTACAGTGATCTTATTGTCTGGGACTGTTGCCTCTTCTACAACTGGTGCAATGAGTTTTTCCTTAAGAGTTGCCATTGTGCACAGGAGACAGAAGGCTCTGAAGACTGCTGTAATAGTTATGTGGAGAAGACAATGTCAGCTACATCAAAATATTGCTTATCTCATCTCTAGCTGGCATGGCAGCCTGTGGTTGAAACAATAAACAGAGGCCATGTCTGCATTAACAAAACAAAACCCATCCTAGTACCTAGGACTAAATGCTCACTAAGCTTGAAACTTAGGGTCTTGTCACAACTGGAGATTTTATGTTCTGTGTTGATGTTTATACAAAGAAAAAAGGGGAATGCTCCAGGAGAAGCCAAGATCAGTACAAAGGATCAGGAGCCCTGTGTGTACCACCGTGCACAGCTCTCCAAGATGCATCTGTGAAAAAGACAAGGTTCAGAACTGCATATTCAGGATAGCAGCATTAATGCTAGGGAAATAATTCTCACCCACAAGCCACATGGTTCTGTAAGGCTGTCTAAGTGCAAAGAGATAAATGGAAATACATTTGGAGAAGGTAGCTGATACATACAATACAGTGACCACTGGAGAGAGGAATCTGGTTTTGGGAGTGAGAAAAGGGGACTGGGGAAATTGAACACTGAACACTACCAAATAAAACGCATTAGTTGCCGGGCATAGTGGCTCATGCCTGAAATCCCAGTACTTTGGGAGGCCAAGGTGGGCAGATCACTTGAAGTCAGGAGTTGGAGACCAGCCTGGCCAACATGGCAAAACCCTGTCTCTACAAAAATAAAAAATGAAATAAAATAAAATAAGCCAGGCATGGTGGCACACACCTGTAATCCTAGTTATTCAGGAGACTGAGGCAGAAGAGTCACTTGAACCCAGGGGTCGGAGGTTGCAGTCAGCTGAGATCATCCCACTGCACTCCAGCCTGGGCAACAGAGTGAGACTCCGTCTCAAAAATAAATAAATAAATAAATAAATAAATGCATTTGTGTAGCATTGATATAATCAAGAAAAGGCAAGGTTCTGACACCTTCCTGAATTACACATCATTCTCAACAAATTCAGAACAGAACATGAGGGTCTTTACTGTGTGTATGTAAAAATGAGTGAGTTCATTTTACTTACACAAAAGTTATTTTCTAAAACTAAGAAGGCATCTCAGGTGAAATCAAGGCTCCTACCTTTGGTTCCTTCAAAGTCAGGGCCGGTGTAATGGGCAATAGCACAGCAGGTGACCTCTGCAGGGGTTGATCCATGTCCAGGGAGATGAGCAGGACAGGTGAGCACTGGCCCATTTCAGCACTGCTCTGAGACATTAGGACATTAGACCCCATATGGGATTCACTTCTCTCTAGAGTTCATTCATCATGAACAGTTCTGCATTTCTAAATTGCTGCAATGTTGAGACATCTGCAGAGGCCTCCCTCATCTAGCTGAGGGACTGACAGTCATTCTCAAAAGGAGGTGGGCTTGCATGCCTGGACAGAGGTCCTCACTGCAAGCTGTTACACATGGACAAGGTGAATGGCTTCTGGTCACCAAGGGCAGCTGTGTCACCTGGACATGAGGGCAGACCTCAGGTGAGAGCATCAGCAGAACAACGCTGTCTTACTTCCTGTGGTTCTCTGCTCACAGCCACAGGAATGGATGGGGATGCTTCTGGCTTCAATGCTTGTGTTTATTGCTCACTGGCTGAGCTGGTCTGTGATAACAAGGAAAGAAATAGTGGGATGAAGACATATTCCACAGGATTCACTCTCCTTACAAGTTCTTTACTCAAAAAGTGCACTCTGTCTGGCCTGAGGTTCCCATGGTTCTTACTGCTGGATCCTATCACCTCTCGTGTCTCTACACAGACGCCCACTCCACTCCCAGCTGGCCACCTGCCCTAGCACCACTGCCCTTGGCATCCAAGGCTGGAGTGGTGACCGCATGAAGAGGTGGAGTCTGACAAATCACAGTGATCACCAATGGCAAGAGGTCACCTGGCCTCACCTGTAATGCACAGCCCTGACCACACACCCTCTGGCATGTGAGTTTATCCACAGTGGAACAAAGCTGACATGAGACAATTTTACCCCATAACTTCCTCATGTGGCATCCTGCAGTATGCTAGCATTATTAACACTGGAAGTTCTTTTGAAGATTTTGAAAATTTTGATTGTCATGAAATTTTTCCAAACTAGTTTAGAACATGTTTCCAAACACAAACGTAGGTTCATGGTATGGATTTTTAAATTGTATCTAATTTAAGTCACATTTCAATTCAAATCTAAATCTAAAACTGATAGACCTTGGCTGGGCATGATAACTGATACCTGTAATCCCAGCACTTTGGGAGGCTGAGGTGGGTGGATCACCTGAGGTCAGGAGTTTGAGACCAGCCTGGCCAACATGGCAAAACCCCATCTCCACTAAAAATACAAAAATTAGCCAGGCATGGTGGTGCATGCCTGTAATCCTAGCTACTCAGGAGGCTGAGGCAGGAGAATCGCTTGAACAGCGAGGCAGAGGTTGCAGTGAGCAGAGATCATGCCATTGCACTCCAGCCTAGGCAACAAGAGCAAAACTCTATCTCTAATAATAATAATAATAATAATAATAATAATAATAATAATAATAAAACTGATAGATCTGGTGATTTCAGGTAATTAGCACCTTTGTTTTTGTTTTTGTTTTTTTGAGATGGAGTCTTACCCTGTCACCGAGTCTAGAGTGCAGTAGTGTGATCTCGGCTCCCTGCAAACTGCACCTCCGAGGTTCAAGCGATTCACATGCCTCAGCCTCTCAAGTAGCTGGGATTACAGGTGCCTGCCACCACACCCGGCTAATGTTTTGCATTTTTAGTAGAGACGGGGTTTCACCATGTTGGCCAGGCTGGTCTCAAACTCCTAACCTCAGGTCATCTACCTGCCTTGGCTTCCCAAAGTGCTGGGATTACAGGCATGAGCCACCATGCCCGGCCCTGTATTTTAATTTTGAAATGAAGTAACATATTTTATCTCTTTAATAGGGTTTTTTTGTTTGTTTTGTTTTGTTTTTGACAGAGTTTTGCTCTTGTCACCCAGGCTGGAGTGCAGTGGCACCAACTCAACTCACTGCAACCTCCGCCTCCCAGGTTCAGGTGCTTCTCATGCCTCAGTCTCCTGAGTCGCTGGGATTACAGGCATGAGCCACCACACCTTGCTATTAAATAGGTTGTTTTTGTTCAGTTAAAAGATGCTATTCACCACGGGCACAGTGGCTCATGCCTGTAATCCTGGCACTTTGGGTGGCTGAGGCGGGTGGATCACCTGAGGTCAGGAGTTTGAGATCAGCCTGGCCAACATGGCGAAACTCCATCTCTACTAAAAATACCAAAATTAGCTGGGTGTAGGGTTGGATGCCTATAATCCTAGGTACTCTTGGGAAGCTGAGGCAGGAGAATCACTTGAATCCGGGAGGACAAGGTTGCCATGAGCCAAGATCGTTCCACTGCACTCCAGCGTGGGAGATAGAGTGAGACTTTGTCTCAAAAAAGAATGAAAATACAGGCCAGGTATGGTGGCTCAAGCCTGTAATCCCAGCACTTTGGAAGGCTGAGGCGATTGGATCATGACGTCAGGAGATTGAGACCATCCTGGCTAACATGGTGAAACCCTGTCTCTACTAAAAATACAAAAAAAATAGCCAGGCATGGTGGTGGGCGCCTGTAGTCCCAGCTACATGGGAGGCTGAGGCGGGAGAATGGCATGAATCCGGGAGGCAGAGTTTGCAGTGAGCCGAGAATGCTCCACTGCACTCCAGACTGGGTGACAGAGTGAGACTCTGTCTCAAAAAAAAAAAAAAAAAAAAAAGGAATTAAAATGCAGTCATACATCATGTAATAATCAGAATACACTCCGAAAAATCTGTCCTTGTGCTAGCACCCTCGAGTATACTTACACAAGCCTGGACAGCAGAGCCTGCTGCAAACCCAGGCTATGAGGTACAGTCTATTGCTTCCAGGCTACAAGCTTGTGCAACATGGTACTGTGCTAAATACCACAGGCAGCTGTAACACAGTGGTGAGGACTTTAGGGTCTAAACATAGAAAAGGTACAGTAATAATACTGTATTGGCTGGGCATGGTGGCTCACATTTGTAATCCTAGCACTTTGGGAGACCAAGGCGGGCAGATCACACGGTCAGGAGATCAAGACCATCCTGGCTAACACGGGTGAAAACCCATCTTTACTAAAAATACAAAAATGAGCTGGGTGTGGTGGCACACACCTGTAGTCCCAGCTACTCGGGAGGCTGAGGCAGGAGAATCACAGGAACCTGGGAGGTGGAGGTTTCACTGAGCCGAGATCGTGCCGTTGCATGCCAGCCTGGGCAACAGAGTGAGACTCTGTCTCAGTAGATGAATGAATGAATAAATAAATATAACTGTATCATAATTGTGTGGGACCCCTGCTGTATATGCAGTCTGTCCTTGACTGAAACATCTTTATGCAGCACATGACTGTATTTCAAAAAGAAACTAAACTTCTAAGACTCAAGAATGAAAAAGTTACAATCTGCATACAATGTGATCACTCAGACTTATTTTTTTATTTTTATTTTTTTAGATGGAGTTTTGCTCTTGTCGCCCAGGCTGGAGTGCAGTGGCGCGAACTTGGCTCACTGCAACCTCTGCCTCCCGGGTTCAAGCGATTATCCTACCTCAGTCTCCCAGGTAGCTGGGATTACAGGCCTGCACCACCACACCCAGCTAATTTTTTTGTATTTTTAGTAGAGACACAGTTTTTCCATGTTGGTCAAGCTGGTCTCGAATTCCTGACCTCAAGTGATCCACCCTCCTCAGCTTCCCAAAGTGCTGGGATTACAGGCATGAGCCACTGTGCCTGGCCTTAATTACTTTCTCATTTTCAGCATCAGTTTCTTGTTTTCAAACAGCTCTGCTCTTTCTTGTGCATATTTATCTTTCCTCATATCTACTGCCTCCTCCATCTTATTATGCCTGCGAAGATGAATGAGATAAACAGTTTTAGGGGCTCATAACTTCACTAATATTCATATCTATGGCGTGGGCATAAGCTTTTATTTTCTGTACTGAGGAACACGTGAAAACCTACTGCTCTCCTTTTGACATTTCTAATTTATCTTTTAACATCAAGATTTCTCTCTTCAGGACCAACTGGTGGCTTTCTGAATCATGCACCTCCTTCAGGTTTTTCACTGCTAGCACATGGGAGGCCTCATGTCTGACCAATTCCTCTTCATAAAATAAGGTGTTCATCTCAAGCTTGCATTTTATTTTGGAAATCTACTGCAGATGCTCTAAAGAGGCACCTGGTCCCGGGCCTCCTTGCTTCACCTGCAGAGGAAGGTTAACATAAAGTGATGAATCTGTGTGTCTTTGGGGTTCACACTTTCCTTTTATCCCTGGCAAGTACAGACACCTTCCCAAGGACTATTTGCATGCCGGACTACCCCGAATGATGTTGCTGACCTGGATAATGAGATCCAAACTCTAGGGGCTGCCTTGCAGGGAGACATGCCCAGATCTTCCGGGGACCCCAGAAGCTTTGTCCCACCCTCTGTTCATTCATCCATGCAACACTCTTTTGAGGGCTGACTCTGTGCCCAGCCCTCTTCTGGTGACTGGGGTGTCTGCTCTCATGGGTGGGGGTACTGACAGCCAACCAATAAAGGAGCAGATGAGACACAAACACAGGCTGAGTCATAAGGAATGGAGAGCATGCCTGATGGTTATGGACAGCATCTATGAGGTGGTCACCTATTAAGTGAGGTATCAGGCCAGGGGCAAAGAACAAGGCCTGGGTGAGGGGGTGAGGTGGGAATGTACTGCAGGTGCTCATGGCACAGAGAGAGGCCAGTGTGTCTGGAGCGGTGGTGAGGAAGGTGTGGGAGAGGTGCTTCCAGGCTGCTGGAGAGCTGTGGAGTGATGAGGGCCCTGGCTGTGAAAGTGACATGTTCTGACTTCAGCCTGCCAAGCTCACTCTGGCTGCCATGTGGAGAGGAGACTCAAGGGCCAAGAAAGGGGCATGGAGGCCCAGGCACCAGCATGTTGAGGTCCAGCCAAGCTGAGCTGCTGGTGGCTGGACCAGGCAGCAGCAAAGACGACAGAAAGGAACAGATATGTTGGGCACATGTGCTAGAGGAAGAGCTGACAGGTCACTGAGGCAGGAGGAAGAGGTGAGACCCATCACACCCTCCTCACACAGGAGGAGACACAGGCCACATTACACTGCCAGGAGACCCGTCCACTGATCCAGGCCATGCTACACTGCCAGAGACCCATCCACTGACTCAGGCCACGCTACAACTGCCAGGAGACCCTTCCACTGACCCAGGCCATGCTACACTGCCAGAGACCCATCCACTGACCCAGGCCACGCTACACTGCCAGGAGACCCGTCCACTGACCTAGGCCACGGTACACTGCCAGAGACCCGTCCACCGACCCAGGCCACGCTACACTGCCAGTAGACTCGTCCACTGACCCAGGCCACGCTACAACTGCCAGGAGAACCGTCCACTGACCCAGGCCATGCTACAACTGCCAGGAGACCTGTCCACTGACCCAGGCCACGCTACACTGCCAGAGACTTGTCCACTGACCCAGGCCACGCTACACTGCCAGAGACTTCCACTGACCCAGGCCACGCTACACTGCCAGAGACCCGTCCACTGACCCAGGCCACGCTACACTGCCAGGAGACCCGTCCACTGACCCAGGCCATGCTTACACTGCCAGGAGACCCGTCCACTGACCCAGGCCACGCTACACTGCCAGGAGACCCGTCCACTGACCCAGGCCACGCTACACTGCCAGAGACCTGTCCACTGACCCAGGCCATGCTACACTGCCAGGAGACCCATCCACTGACCCAGGCCATGCTTACACTGCCAGAGACCCGTCCACTGACCCAGGCCACGCTACACTGCCAGGAGACCCGTCCACTGACCCAGGCCACGCTACACTGCCAGAGACCTGTCCACTGACCCAGGCCACGCTACACTGCCAGAGACCTGTCCACTGACCCAGGCCATGCTACACTGCCAGGAGACCCATCCACTGACCCAGGCCATGCTTACACTGCCAGAGACCCGTCCACTGACCCAGGCCACACTACACTGCCAGTAGACTCGTCCACTGACCCAGGCCATGCTACACTGCCAGGAGACCCGTCCGCTGACCCAGGCCACGCTACACTGCCAGAGAACCGTCCACTGACCCAGGCCACGCTACACTGCCAGTAGACTCGTCCACCGACCCAGGCCACGCTACACTGCCAGGAGACCCGTCCGCCGACCCAGGCCACGCTACAACTGCCAGGAGACCCGTCCGCCGACCCAGGCCACACTACACTGCCAGAGACCCGTCCACTGACCCAGGCCACGCTACACTGCCAGGAGACCCATCCACTGACCCAGGCCACGCTACACTGCCAGAGACCCGTCCACTGACCCAGGCCACGCTACACTGCCAGGAGACCCGTCCGCTGACCCAGGCCACGCTACACTGCCAGGAGACCCGTCCGCTGACCCAGGCCACGCTACACTGCCAGGAGACCCGTCCGCTGACCCAGGCCACGCTACACTGCCAGGAGACCCGTCCGCTGACCCAGGCCACGCTACACTGCCAGGAGACCCGTCCGCTGACCCAGGCCACGCTACACTGCCAGGAGACCCGTCCGCTGACCCAGGCCACGCTACACTGCCAGGAGACCCGTCCGCTGACCCAGGCCACGCTACAACTGCCAGGAGACCCATCTGCTGACCCAGGCCACGCTACACTGCCAGGAGACTCGTCCACTGACCTCTTGCCTAGGCCTAGCCACTGTGGCCTTCTGTGCTCAGTCCCTCCTTGGCCTCCACTGCACCCTCTGGTCCCAGCAGGGGCCCCGACGGATGGCCTGCCTGCCTTTTTTTTGGTCAGCGGCAAGTCATGGGCTTTAAGGAGCTTTTCTAAAACTGAACTGCACTGAATTTAGGAAACCAGGATATGAAGAAGGATACGGATTGATTGGACTGAACCAGGATAGGAGCTGATTAGTTGTTGGTTTACTAGGACTTACCGTGAACTGCCTGAAACTTTTATATAGGAAAAAAAAACAAAACTTGGTGATATAATTTCAAATCTCATGTGAAACTGTTATCCCCAATGTGGGAGGAGGGACCTCGTGGGAGATGACTGGATTATGGGAGATTTACCGCTTGCTGTGTTTGTGATAGTGAGTGAGTTCACATGAGATCTGGTTGTTTGAAGGTGTGTAGCATCTCCCTGCTCTCTTCCTCCTGCTCTGTCTACGTAAGATGCGGCTGCATCCCCTTCCACCAGATTGCAAGTTTCTTGAGGCCTCCCCAGAAGCAGAAGCCTGTATAGCCTGCAAAAACTGTGAGCCAATTAAACCTCTTTTCTTTATAAATTACCCAGTCTCAGGTAATTCTTTTTGTTTTTTTTCTTTTGTTTTTTGGGACGGAGTCTCACCCTGTCACCCAGGCTGGAGTTCAATGGCACGATCTTGGCTTACTGCAACCTCCGCCTTCCAGGTTCAAGTGGTTCCCCTGCCTCAGCCTCCCGAGTAGCTGAGATTACAGGTGCCCACCACCATGCCCAGCTAATTTTTGATACTTTTAGTAGAGATGGGGTTTCACCATGTTGGTCAGGCTGGTCTTGATCTCCTGACCTCAGGTGATCCACCTGCCTCAGCCTCCCAAAGTGCTGGGATTACAGCCATGAGCCACCACACCCGGCCTCAGGTAATTCTTTGTTTTTTTTTGAGATGGAGTCTTGCTCTGTCACCCAGGCTGGAGTGCAGTGTTGTGACTTTGCCTCACTGCAACCTTCACCTCCCGGGTTCAAGTAACTCTCCTGCCTCAGCCTCTTGAGTAGCTGGGATTACAGGCATGTGCCATCATGCCCGGCTAAGGTAAATCTTTATAACTGGGAGAGAATGGATTAATATACTTGGCTTTCAAACATGAAAGCAATCAAAAGGCAGGATCCCACCCCACCTCTCCACATCCCTGTCTTGTCTGGAACTGCCTTGGGTAATGCTCAGCCGGGACGAGCACATTACACAAGGTGATGTCCACATGATGGCATCAGCAAGGATGAGCTTTCTGTCTTGGTTAAGAGTAAAGACCCTAACCCAGAACCACCTCGAGGGCTTTGGGCTCACTTTCTGCTTGCTTGGTCCGCACCGTGCTCACGAAGTTTGCACTCCTTTGAGGCCTCGGCAACAGGGTTCTAGAGCTGAGCTTCCAGCTACAAAAGGAAGATGCGCTTTTCATTAACACAAAGCAAGCACAGCCTCACCAGTTAGATCTTCACCCAACGGACCTCTAAGAGAACAAGACCTTTGTATATTTTTGCCTTCATCAAATCTTATCACAAATTAAAGTTTCAGAAATACACTTCAGGGCTCAGCTGAAATGGTCAATTAGTAATAAAGCAAGTTCAAATTTTAATTTAAGTTGATACTTGAGATTAGATTTCAAGAAAGGAGACTGACTTGTGAAAACAAGTACTTCTGATATCTGCAAAACACTGATTCATTTTTTTAAATGCACAATTTCAAACACACACAGAAGAGAGAGTAATGAACCCCATGTGCCTGGCAGCCAGCTTTGACAGTGAGCAACTCAGCCAAGCCTGCTTCACCTCTGCCTACACCCAAACCATTAGAGAGCAAATCGCAGGCAATGTTCATTGCACCCATATGTGGAATGGTAATCCTTAGTTAGGGGTTTCATTAACTCAAGTTGTAACTGGCTACAACAACAAATATATTTGTGTTCTAAAATAAACTGTCTAAAAAGAAAACAAATAGGTATTCTGTGGCTAAAAAGCAAAAAGCCCTGAACTTGAAAGGAACATGAGCATGTGCTTCCAGGCCTTCTCATTCGTGGAATTCATTAAGTAGGTTTTAATAGAATTTTTTTGAGACAGAGTCTAACTCTGTCACCTAGGCTGGAGTACAGTGGTGTGATCTTGGCTCACTGCAACCTCCACCTCCCAGGCTCAAGTGATCCTCCCACTACAGACTCCTGAGTATCTTGTACCACAGGTGCACGCCGCAACCCCAGCTATATATTTTTTCTTTCTTTCTTTTTTGAGACAGAGTCTCCCTCTGTGGCCCAAGCTAGAATGCTGTGGTGTGTCCTCGGCCCAAGCTAGAATGCTGTGGTGTGTCCTCGGCTCACTGAAACCTCTGCCTCTTGAGTTCAAGAGATTCTCTTGCCTCAGCTTCCTAAGTAGCTGGGACTACAGGCATGCACCACCGCAGGCTGGCTAATTTTTGTTTTTAGTAGAGACAGGGTTTCACCATATTAGTCAGGCTGATCTCAATCTTCCAACCTCAGGTGATCCACCCACCTCAGGCTCCCAAAGTGCTGGAATTACAGGCATGAGCCCCCGCACCTGGCCACAGCCAGCTAGTTTTTTGTACTTTTAGTACAGATGGGGTTTCATTATGTTGCCCAGGCTGGTCTCAAACTCCTGATCTCAAGCGACCTGCCCACCTTGGCCTCCCAAAGTGCTGAGATTAGAGGTGTGAGCCACTGCTCCTGGCCGTTAATCAAATTTTAAACTGAGCATTGCTTAAAACATGTCATTCATCAACAGCAGAACATTCAGAATACCCAGGGCAGCAGTTCTCAAAGTGGGGGCTGACAACACTGGGATCCTGAGATGTCATTAGAGCATAAATACCCTCTACTTACTTAAAAGGGAGTTTTAAAAACTTAGTACCACAGGAACATCTTTGAATAATTAGCTTCTGTAGGAGCCAGGAATTCTTTATGTACTTCATCCAGAACAGTGTATCAAAACAGATTGAATGCAGAAACAGACATGAGGACCCAAGTGTTTTCTATTAAGCCAGATATTAAAGAAACATTAAAAATGGCTGGGCACAGTGGCTCACACCTATAATCCCAGGACTTTGGGAGGCTGAGGCAGGTGGATCATGAGGTCAGGAGGTCGAAACCATCCTGGCTAACACAGTGAAACCCCATCTCTACTAAAAATACAAAAAAAAAAAAATTAGCCAGGCGTGGTGGTGGGCGCCTATAGTCCCAGCTACTCGGGAGGCTGAGGCAAGAGAATGGCATGAACCCGGGAGGTGGAGCTTGCAGTGAGCTGAGATCGCACCACTGCACTCCAGCCTGGGCAACAGAGTGAGACTCTGTCTCAAAAAAAAGAAACACTAAAAATATAAAAATGCCATTCTTCTCACTAAATTTTTAAATAAATAGTTACTTTTCAGTACAAATGTTAAAATGTAATGGGTTTTCGTTGTATTGAAAGAATTATCAGTTTTGATTTCTGCCATGGTGCATATTGAGAGCTGCAATCTACGTAAGTAAAAGCTCTTTGGGGTCCTTAATAATTTGTAAGAGTGTAAAGGAGTGCTGAGGTCAAGATGCTTCAGAAGCACTGGTCTAAAGCAAGTGGGTTGAAACGTCCTAGGCAGATTTGCCTTTTTGCTGCCACCGGCCTTGTATGGACTGCAGGTGCTCTTACTCACTTAAGCCAGGCCACAGCACAGCAGAGCATAAATACCCTCTACTTACTTAAAAGGGAATTTTTTTCTTTTTGAGATGGAGTCTCGCTCTGTCGCCCAGGCTGGAGTGCAGTAGTGCGATCTCGGCTCACTGCAACCTTCACCTCCTGGGTTCAAGCAATTCTCCTGCCTCAGCCTCCCAAGTAGCTGGGACTACAGGTGCCCGCCACCACACTTGGCTAATTTTTTTGTGTGTTTTTTAGTAGAGATGATGTTTCACCGTTTTGCCCAGGCTGGTTTCGAACTCCTGAGTTCAGGCAATCCGCCTGCCTCAGCCTCCCAAATTGCTAGGATTACAGGCGTGAGCCACTGCACCTGGCCAAAAGGGAATTTTTAAAACTTAGTACCACAGGAACCTCTTTTAATAATTTCACAGATAGCTATTGAAGGATAAGAACAAAATAAATGCTCAGCATATCAACTTACTTGGTTTCACAAAAACTTAAGATCCATTTTAAAGTAATTTACATAATGCAGCTCAAGTTTTCAAAGATGTTGTATTAAGGTCATACAATGTACCCCAAAACTTAAAGTATCATAATAAAAATTTTTAAAAAGTCCAATCAATACCATCGCTGAACCATCTAAACAGCTTCCTCTTTCTGAGCTTCTTGGATCTTCAGATCTCCTGCCACATCGTGTTGACTTTCTGCATGGCCACCTCCGTCTCCCCCTCCTTGTCCCACACCTTCTGCTTCTGGGAGCAGAGCTCTGCTACCAGCTCACTGAGCTCCAAGAAGTTCTGCAGGGCCAGCTTTTGCTGCTGATGGGCATCTTTGAGTTCTTTGGCCTGGGATTCCAATAACTCTGAGGCTTCAACCAATTGCTGAAAAAAAAATCACAATTATAGATGTTTTATGTTTGCTTAACAAAGGCCTGGAAGGTTTAGTCCCTTCACCATATTGCTTAAAAAAAATCACAATTATAGATGTTTTATGTTTGCTTAAAAAAGCCTGGAAGGTTTAGTCTTACACCATATTAAAGAGTTACAAGTGACAGCCAGTGCTGGTTACAGATTAAAGCCAAAGATCGGAGAAATCCCCTGTTTGGAAAAAGCCTTGTGCTCACCTCACCCCAGCCAAACATTCAATGGGAAGACCACCTGGGCTCAGGTGCTGAGCACCAACTCCACACCAAGCAAGACCCTGCAACTGCATTGAATAGCTTACAGCAGGACAGCTGGCTCTGTAACATCAACCTCTGCCTGATGTCATCTACACAACTGCAAAGGTGAATAAAGCATTTGGGCACTCAATCTAGTTGCTTAAACATAAGCAGAAACAGGAATACACACACACACTTAAACATAAGCGGAAACAGAAATACACACACACACACACACACACACACACACACACAGAGTACTTAAGATTTAAATCAGGCCAGGCACGGTGGGTCATGCTTGTAATTCCAGCATTTTGGGAGGCTGAGGTGGGAGGCTCACTTGAGCCCAGGAGTTCAAGATCAATTTCTGGGCAAAATGGTGAGACTTCATCTCTTAAAAAAAATAAAAAAGAAAGAAAGAAAAGAAAATTAAGAAGAAAAATATTTAAATCAAAATCTCCCTGGGTGGAGAGCCACAGTGGGACTTGCCGTGAGGTCAGCTGCACTGACATCAACCTTACCACTTGCTACACTGATGACTCGGGCCTCCCTGCAGCCAATCTGCTCAATAATCTGGTTGTTTAGTCACTGTCACATCTGCTGGTCTAAGACTGGAAGTGAGGGAGGAAAGGCCTCCCCAGGCCTCTCTGCCTAGCTCAGAGTTATTGTGACTACATTAAGCAATGAGACACCACCCAGCCCACGCAGCAGTCCCAGACGAGTCATGCAGGGGAATGACACCACAGATGATCTTAAGAAGCAATTTGGGTTTACAATCTGGCACATTTTAGAGGACAGATCACAAACTATAGGTCCAAGGACTTAAGTGTATAAATGAATGTATTTTTGAAAACAGAACCTAATTGTGCTATTACTATACTGGCATTTGAACATAAAGTTTCACATATCTTACTAAAAACCAAATTTATGAAAGAGTTATGGGGGAATTACCCACATTTTAACAAGTCTCTTTTGCAGCTCCCTGTCATCACAAAGATGCCCCTTCTAAGAGCAGGGGGTATGGTGGAGAGAGAAGGGAGTGTCACTGGTGTCAGGTGCAGCATGTCACTGCAGATAACACAGACATAGTTTCTCATTCAAAATTGGCAGGGGTGGGGGAGTTGCTGCTTATTTTGTGGGGTTGAACTGGAGATGACAGATGACTGTGAAGTGGGTGCCTGCTGCAGGCAGGGCTCTAACAGGCACCCATGACTGGGAGCCAAGCTTATCCCACTGACACGAGCTATGCAGCAACTGGCTGGTCCCTAGAACCAGGCTTGGCCCTGGTGTCCTGCATGCAGCAGGGACAGTCCATGAGTGGGAGTCCCAGGGAGGTCTTTAGACATCTGTATGAACTCAACCTTACAAAACTTTGCAAAGTCTCGTAAGCTTTTCTCACCCAGAACTGAGCCACCTACCTTGCGCAGTTCCTCATTCTCCTGCCACACCATGCTGCCTCTCTGGCCCTGCCAGCTGCTGCGTAAAATCTTGGCACAGTGTCCTTGTCCTCAAGTTGTCACTCAAGCCTGTTTGAATCTGAGCAAAAGAGGAAATAATTTGTGCTCCTTTCTGTGTAGTGACTATATGTAAACTTTGTTAGCTGACTTACTGCAAGTATTTAATAATTGAGAACACTTATTTTTAGTACTGTATACTAAATAAAATACACAAGGCAGCAATACTTAGGGGCCAGAAATACTGTTTACTACAAGTCAGTTATGGAATCATAACTTACAGTAAAAATGGGCACGTCCAAGACTCAATTTTTCTTTTGTCATTTACGGTAGAATATTTTGTTGCTAATTTTCTACACTATCTACTGGGAATATGTGTTACTTTTATAATCAGAAAAATAAACATTGCAGTCATGTGGCATATAATGATGTTTCAGACAACAGCAGACAGCATATACAACAGTGGTCCCATAAGATTATAATATCATATTTTTCATGTAGCTTTTCTGTGTTTAGATACACAAATCCTTACTGCATAGATCTGTAGCTGAGGGGCAATACGCTGTACCATGTGGCCTAGGTGTGCAGTAGGCTGCTCCATGTAGGTTGGGCTAAGTACACTCTATGATGTTCTCATGTCAACGAAATTGCCTGATCATGGCTTTCTGAGAGCGTATCCCAGCCTCTGAGGGACACACGACTGTACTGAAGAGCACCGGGTGATACAGGCTACAGCTGAGTTCTGTGCATGATGTGGTTGGAGCCCTGAGGGACGGGAGGGCTGTGGACTGAACTGTGTCCCCCCCACCCATTATTAGACACTGAAGCTCCAATCCCCAGTGTGACTGTATTTGGGGATGGGGCCTATAAGAAAATGATGAAGATTATGTGAGGTCATAAGGGTGGGCCCTGATCCGGTAGGATTCGTGTCCTTATAAGAGACCAGGGAGCTTGAGTGCTGCCTTCCCCCACCCTGTGGGAGGACATGGTGAGAAGGCGGCTGTGTGCAAGCCAGGACAAGACGCCTCTGGGACTTTTAGCCTCCAGAACTGTGAGAAAATAAAACTCTACTGTTTAAGCTACTCAGCCCATGGTATTTTTTTAGGGCACCTGGAGCCGACTAAGATGGAAGGATTCACCCTTCTGGGGAGAAGAGGCAGGGGGCCAGAGGCCTCCTCTGGTTTCCCTGGCTCTCCACAGAACTCCCTCCCTGCCCCTCCCCTTTGTGCCAAAACATCCTTCTAAGGGCAGACCTGATCGCACTGTTCAGAGGTCCCCAAAGCCCACAGAAAAGTCTCAGCTCCTGGACCTCATGAGTCCCATCCCACTGGGGGAGCTCCCTCTCTCTTCTGTTCTCTCCTCTCAGGAGGGAAAGTTAACAGCCTGCTTGGCCACCCTCTAGGGAGATGCCACGATGGGGTGCTGCATCCTGGTGATGAGCTGGGGGTAAGCCAGCACGTCTCCTCCAGGCCTTTTGTCAGAACTGAATACACATTGTTAAGATGATCTTTAGAAATGGAAGAATCAAACTGGGAAGAATTACACGCCTGTAGTCCCAGCCTACAAGGAAGCCTGAGGCATGAGGATCACTTGGGCCCAGGGGTTTTGAGTCCAGCGTGGTTAACATGGTGAGAACCAGTGTCCAAAAAATAAATAAACAAACAATAAATACATAAGGAAGAATCAGGTGACTGTTCCAGACTCCTCCAAAATGGGCATTGTGTCCCTACTCTGCTCTTCCCAGGACAGGGCTGTGCCTTCCCCTTTCCTGGCGCCTGTAAACCCGGTCCCTCTCACTAAAGAAGAGAGAAAAAAAGTGTTCAAAGCACTTTGAGTTATGCGAGGTGTGCAGAATGTATCAGGCCCAGAGAGACAGGAATATGGGACTTCAGTCACACACCTCATACCCATGCCCCAGCGACTATTTAAAGGCATTTTGTTCCTGATTAGCTTTATCTTCCTGTTACTGGAATTTGTGATAAAAAAGATAATACAGAGCCAATAAATAGCTTATGTTATTTTAATATACATTCCTCTGGCCAGGCCAGCCAAGGTGGGAGGCCCCCTTCAGGCCAGGAGTTCAAGACCAGGCTGGGCAACACAGCAAAACTCTGTCTCTATTTTTAAAATTCTTGGTAAACAATTTAGAAACTGCCTCTTCTTTTCCTTTAAAAACCCATTTGTAATTGCTGCTAATTAGAGTGTATATCAAGGCAACTTGCATCTCCAGGGTTGCAGTTCTCAAACTTGGCCCAAATAACTGTTTTTTTTTTTTTTTTTTTTGAGACGGAGTCTCCCTCTGTCACCCAGGCTGGAGTGCAGTGGCACAATCTCGGCTCACTGCAACCTCCACCTCCCGGATTCAAGGGATCCTTGTGCCTCAGCCTCCCAAGTAGCTGGGATTACAGGCACCCACCACCATGCCCGGCTAATTTTATTTTTATTTTTTGTAGAAACGGGGGCAGGGCGGGTCTCACCACGTTGCCCAGGCTGGTTGCAAACTCCTGACCTCAAGCAATCCTCCCGCGGAGGCCTCCCAAAGCACTGGAATTACAGGCCTGAGCCACTGCGCCCGGCCCAACCTCTCCGCCTCTCCACTTATATTAATTTTACCTCTGCTTCTTCTTTTCTTTTCTTTCTTTTTTTCTTTTTTTTTTTGAGACGGAGTCTTGCCCAGGCTGCAGTGCGATCTTGGCTCACTGCAACCTCTGCCTCCCGGATTCAAGCAATTCTCCTGCCTCAGCCTCCTGAGTAGCTGGGATTACAGGCACGCCCACCATGCCCGGCTAGTTTTTGTATTTTTAGTAGAGACGGGTTCACCATGTTGGCCAGGTTGGTCTTGAACTCCTGACCGCAGGTGATCTGCCCGCCTCTGCCTCCAAAGTGATGGGATTTCAGATCCTTTTTAGATCACAAAAGTGATCGAATCCCGGCACTTCCCGGGTGCTGGGTGGGAAGGTGGGGTGATTGCGGTGCTGCTGTGACTTAGGTAGATGCCCGGAAGGCCTCTCAAAGGCGGCCCTGTTTGCAAAGATCTGAATAAGGCACCTCCAGAGGAGCCGGCCTGGGGCAACCGGGGAGAAGGCAGCCGCACAAATTCGTGGTCAAGCCACTGCCAGGCTGGGAGCTTACTTACAAAGCAATGTTCCTCGACCCACAAAGGCGCAGTAGCTGCTCCAACCCGGGTCAGAGGACCCTCGGAATCGTCTCAGCCCACGCGCTGCCCTCTGACCCCACTGCCTTCCCGCCAATCCTGCATCCAGTCAGAGGGCGCCCCACTACGTGTGTTGAGCAACGGCCAATTGAAACTGGGATCCGAGCCTTGGCCCACCTCCCAGGAGCTCCGGACCAATGGTGGCCTGGCACCAGCGGGCCAATCCCAGACAGCGCGTGGGGGGAGGTTGCAGTTGGGCGTGCGCAGCTGCAGCGGCGGTTGAGGTCAAGTAGTAGCGTTGGGCTGCAGCAGCGGCGGAGTTCAACATGGTAAGGCCAGGTCACTCCTGCCCCGCAGACGCCCAGGCTCGGGGGTGGACGAAGTTGGCCTCCTGAGGTAGCTGGACGGAGGGATGCTGTTGCGGGCCAGGGAGCAGAGAGGAGGCCAGAGAAGGACGCAGGGCCCAGGGCGGGACACGAGGACACGGGATTGTCTACTGGGTCTGCGGGCTCCAGGGCAGGGACGGCAGCTTTTGTTTTAGATGAAGCTGCCGGCCTTGAGTCAGTGGACGGGGAGCATTGACCGTGTCCCATCCCCCAGGGAGCAAACAGTGGTGTCGCCTCATGAAGACAGGAGGGTGCTGCTCCCGCTTTCCGGTCTCCAAACGTCTCTGTGCTACTGGAAACCACTGAGAACCCCCAAGGAGCCTTGCTGATGGAGGCTGGGGCTGTGGACATTGCTCAGATCAGGAATTAAAGCTCAGACAGGAGGTAGAGGCGGGGGATCCCCTGAGGTCAGGGGCTCCGCACCAGCCTGGCCAATATGGCGAAAGCCCTTCTCTACTAAAAATAGAAAAATTCCCGGGGTGGAGGCGTGGATCTGTGGTTCCAGCTACTCGGGAGGCTGAGGTGAGAGGGTCAGCTGAACCCAGGACTTCGAGGCCGCAGTGAGTCATGATGGTGCCACTGCACTCCAGCTTGTGCGACAGAGACCCGGCCTCAAAAAAGAAAGAAAGAAAGAAAAAGCAACCATCGCATTCATGTAAAGAATAGATTTCCAAGTTCCAAGTCTGAATAGCTGTGGCCATGTGGTTTGTCAAGTATCTTTTTTTTTTTTTTTTTTTTTTTTTTTGGAGACAGCTCAGCAACAACTCTGTTGCCCAGGCTGGAGCACAGTTGCATGATCACGGCTCCCTGCAGCCTTGAACCCCTGGGCTCCAGCAATCCTCCTGCCTCAGCCTCCTGAGTAGCTGGGACTACAGGTATGCACCGCCACACCTGGCTAATGTTTAAATTTTTTGGCCGGGCGCTGTGGCTCACGCCAGTAATCCCAGCACTTTGGGAGGCCGAGGTGGGCATATCACAAGGTCAGGAGATCAAGACCACCCTGGCTAACACGGCGAAACCCCGTCTCTACTAAAAATACAAAAAATTAGCTGGGCGTAGTGGCCTGTAGTCCCAGCTACCTTGGGAGGCTGAGGCAAGAGAATCGCTTGAACCTGGGAAACAGGTGCTGCAGTGAGCTGAGATTGTGCCACTGCACTCCAGCCTGGGCGACAGAGTGAGACTCTGTTTCAAAAGAAAAAAACCAAAAAATTTTTCATAGTTGCCCAGGCTGGTCTCAAACTGGTCCCAAACAATCTCTGCTCAGCCTCCCAAACTGCTGTAATTACATGCATGAGCCACCACATCCGGCTTGGCAGTGCTTGAAGAAACCACCAAAGGACAGTGCAGTGTCCCAGCACTGATGACGTCTGGGAGCCATTATACTCCTAGGCTTCAAGGGGTGGAGGGGAGGGAGTGCTTACAGAAAATTGAGAGGGTAACTTTATGAAGAGGGCCACCTGCCAAAACTGTGGCCTTGATGGAGGGATTTGGATCACCCATGAAAGTTGAGCAGGAAGGGGCCAAGGGAAGAGTACCCTGATGCCACTCTCCTCCAGCCTTTTGGTCTCCTGCTGCTGCCTGTCACTGACCAAACCATCACGAAGCCAGAGGACAAGGAAGGCCTCTGATGCCGTCCTCATGGGTCAGCCTCTGGGAGCACAGAGCAGGTGGTGAATGATGGACGGTAGATCTCGGGGGGGCGGGCGCGGGCAGAGAGAGGACACATACTGAACATCTGGGTTTGGACCACAGTGACCTGGGACCTACTGTCTTATTTCCTTACCCAACCCAATTACCTTATCCTTTGATCAGGACATAATCAAAAACTGCTGTGTATTCTTCAGAGCATTACTGTGACTGGCTATAATGTGGGGTTGATTAATGACCTTACATGGCTTCCACATTTTAAAATAATCTAATTTTTGTGTAGTGGCAAACATTAGGTTCTAGGCCTACCTCTGGAACTTAGTAGCTAGGATGGTTTAGAGCAAGTAAGTTTTAATGGGGATAAAGGGGTCAGTCACCTAACCCTCCTAGGAATTATCAATTGTGAAAGCACCAGATACTGAAGCACTATACAGATATTAAATTAGAATATCTTGCATGCCATATAGCTTCAAGTTGCCTTGAAATGAATGGGTCTACATTTATGTTGTGGTTCACAGCGCGAGTGTATCTCTATCCACGTGGGGCAGGCAGGTGTCCAGATCGGCAATGCCTGCTGGGAACTGTACTGCCTTGAACATGGAATTCAGCCCGATGGTCAGATGCCAAGTGATAAAACCATTGGTGGTGGGGACGACTCCTTCAACACGTTCTTCAGTGAGACTGGGGCTGGCAAGCATGTGCCCAGAGCAGTGTTTGTGGACCTGGAGCCCACTGTGGTCGGTAGGTGCTAGGGCCCTGGATGGCAGCTTTTCTAGGAGGGTGGGAGAGCATCGTTGGTAAAGCCCCATGTGGGCTCCTTTGAATCCTTCTGCAGAAGGTATGAGAGAGAAGCATGTTCCCATGATGTTGTTAAGAGATAAACTGAAAGGTTCATGATTAAAGTGTCTGTGAGACTCCGCTCCTAATTTAGGAAAACCTGACCTACAGGGAAAAGCTGCTTTGCCGGCAGTAAGATGGGCTGTGGAGAGATTCCGTCGTGGCTGCCTCAGCCCTGTTCAGGTGGCCCTGCCTGCAGGGCACAACGGCATTGGTTCCATCCTGAATGCTGTGCACTCTAATGCTGGTGCACGAGAGTCCTGACCTGCATCTTAGGCATAGAAGGTTAAGTACAGAACATGCATTTGCTTCCTCCAGATTAGAAGCCCAAGTTAGTTTCCAAGAAGAGCTGCAAAGAGACAGCCCCTTTCAGTGGCCCCACATGAGATGACAGTGTCATCTGAAAGCCCGTGGGGCCCCAGCCACACAGGGTGCCCTGATGGGACTGCCCTGCAGAAGTCACATTGACCTGGTGACTTCCCAGTTTGTAAGAGTTTTTAACTTACAGCCTTTGATGTAGCTACATGTAGGAAAGAATTATGTACCTGTAGAATTACCTGTGTGGGGTTGCTAGAGCTTATTTCCCTTCCCTGGGAACTGGTCATGCTAACGTTTATACTGCAAGCTGAGTTGAACTTCCTAGAGTCATAAATCGCAGTTTGGTTATCACACAGAGACATTTTCTACCAGACACTGCCACTGTTGACCTGCAACATGCAGGTCATGTACTTTGAACAGCATGTACTTTGTAGAAGTGAACAGTCCTGGAATGTGTCCATCTTGGTGAGTACAGGCCTTAAAGATTCACAGTACACACGGTCTCTTTTGTAGATGAAGTGCGCACAGGAACCTACAGGCAGCTCTTCCACCCAGAGCAGCTGATCACCGGGAAGGAAGATGCGGCCAATAATTACGCCAGAGGCCATTACACCATCGGCAAGGAGATCGTCGACCTGGTCCTGGACCGCATCCGCAAACTGGTAAGAAGAGAAGGCTTCATGTGACCATTGTCCTGCACAGGACGGTAGATCTTGGGTTGTGAAGGGGAGGTCATTTTGTCAAAACTTAGACCAGCACTTTGGCCAGGTCTGGTGGCTCACGCCTGTAATCCCAACACTTTGGGAGGCCAAGGTGGGCAGTCACCTGAAGTCAAGAGTTTGAGACCAGCCTGGCCAACGTGGTGAAACCCTGTCTCTACTAAAAATACACAAATTAGTGAAGCGTGGTGGTGCCTGCCTGTAGTCCCAGCTACTCAGGAAGCTGAGGCAGGAGAATGGTTTGAGCCCAGGAGGCAGAGGCTGCACTGAGCGGAGCTCATGCCACTGCACTCCAGCCTGGGCAACACAGTGAGACTCTGTCTCAAAAAAAAACCTTAGACCAGCATCTTGAGTCCTGTTGAGTCTGCAATGGTCTTAGTCTGAAGTATGCATGGGGATTTGTCTGTAGATCTTTGTCTGCTTTTCTTTGCTTCAGAGTGTACTGCGTGTTTATTATGGATGATTTGAATCCATATCAAGTCTTCAGAGGCAGAGAAGTGGCCCTGGCTTGGTGGAGGTTGGTGGTGTGGCATCCACGGGCATTGGCTCATGTTGTTTGGTTTCTTTCAGGCGGATCTGTGCACGGGGCTGCAGGGCTTCCTCATCTTCCACAGCTTTGGGGGTGGCACTGGCTCTGGGTTCGCATCTCTTCTCATGGAGCGGCTCTCAGTGGATTACGGCAAGAAGTCCAAGCTAGAGTTTGCCATTTACCCAGCCCCCCAGGTCTCCACGGCCGTGGTGGAGCCCTACAACTCCATCCTGACCACTCACACAACCCTAGAACATTCTGACTGTGCCTTCATGGTCGACAATGAAGCCATCTATGACATATGTCGGCGCAACCTGGACATTGAGCGTCCCACGTACACCAACCTCAATCGTCTGATTGGGCAGATCGTGTCCTCCATCACGGCCTCCCTGCGATTCGACGGGGCCCTGAATGTGGACTTGACGGAATTCCAGACCAACCTAGTGCCGTACCCCCGCATCCACTTCCCCCTGGCCACCTACGCCCCGGTCATCTCAGCCGAGAAGGCCTACCACGAGCAGCTGTCCGTGGCCGAGATCACCAATGCCTGCTTCGAGCCAGCCAATCAGATGGTCAAGTGTGACCCTCGCCACGGCAAGTACATGGCCTGCTGCATGTTGTACAGGGGGGATGTGGTCCCGAAAGATGTCAACGCAGCCATCGCCACCATCAAGACCAAGCGCACCATCCAGTTTGTGGATTGGTGCCCGACTGGATTTAAGGTATGACTGGGTGGTGTGGAGGCCTTGTACCTTTCAGCAAGCAACATACACACAGAGTACTGCTGCCCCTGAAGGCTCGCATCCTTTGAGGAGACTACCCTTGTTCCATGGGCTAGGCGCGTGGGCATCAATTAGTGAACCAGAGTGATCATTAATTCAGTGATGTCTTTTTTTTTTTTTGAGAAAGAGTTTAGCTTTGTCGCCCAGGCTGGAGTGCAGTGGTGTGATCTCAGCTCACTTCAATCTCCATCAGCCTCCCAAGCAGCTGGAACAACAGGCACCCACCACCATGCCTGGTTAATTTTTATGTTTTTAGTAGAAACAGGGTTTTGCCATGTTGGCCAGGCTGGTCTTGAACTCCTGACCTGAGGTGATCCACCCACCTCGGCCACCCAAAGTGCTGGGGTTAGAGGCGTGAGCCACGGCACCTGGCCCAGTGATGTCTTTTGAACTCCCTTTCTGAGTCATTACACTATATATCTGTGATGAACTTTACTTACTTACTTTTTTGTTGTTATTGTTGAGAAGGCTGGAGTGCAGTGGTGTGATTTCGGCTCACTGCAACCTTTGCCTCCCAGGCTCAAGTGATTCTCTCACCTCAGCCTCCTGAGTAGCTGGGACCACAGACATGCACCACCACACCCCAGCTAATTTTTGTGTATTTAGTAAAGGGATTTCACCATGTTGGCCAGGCTGGTCTCAAATTCCTGGCCTTAAGTGATCTGCTCGCCTTAGCCTCCCAAAATGCTGGGATTACGGGCATAAGCCACTGTGCTCGACCCTATTTATTTACTTTTTTGAGACAGAATCCCACTCTGTCACCCAGGCTGGAGTGCAGTGTGGTGATCACAGCTCTCCACTAAAAATACAAAAATTGGCCCATGCCTGTAATCCAGCACTTTGGGAGGCCAAGGCAGGCGGATCACCTGAGGTCAGGAGTTTGACACCAGCCTGGCCAACAGGCAAAACCCCGTCTCTACTAAAAATACAAAAATTAGCCCGGTATGGTGGCAGGCACCTGTAATCCCAGCTACTCAGGAGGCTGAGGCAGGATAATCACTGGGATCCAGGAGGTGGAGGTTGCAGTGAGAAGATATCACCCCACTACACTGCAGCCTGGGTGACAGCACAAGACTCTGTCTCAAAAAAAAAAAAAAAAAAAAGACAAGATCATACAAATTCTAGGCATTAGAGGTCACAAGACCTCTGTCATACCTACCCCTCTCTGCTGTTGGATAGCAAAATCAATCGGCAAATGAAGGGGTGTGGTGGCTATGTTCGGACAAGAACTTACAAAATTAGGTGGCTAGTCCAGCAGCTGTGCTAACCCTTGAAGGAGAGGAAGAGACACCCAAGGTAGGAAATCCCAGTCAGAGCTGACTGCAGTGGTCGCTCCCCACAGAGGCGGTGGGGATCTGAGTCAGAGGCAGCAGGGAAAGCACAGCACAAGGACCGCACAGGCCCAACAGAGAAATGCCACAAGATTTAGTAACCAACTATTGATAAAGCTGAAAGAGGACAGCAAGGTTTCTTTTGTGTCAGTGGAAGGTGGGGACAGATTTTGTGTCTTGAGGCAAACCCAGGCCAAAATTACTAGGCTTCCCAGAAGAGAAATAAAGACGTTGCTGGTTTTTTGTGTATTTTTTTGTTGTTTGAGACGGAGTCTCGCTCTGTCACCCAGGCTGGAATGCAGTGGCACAATCTCTGTTCACTGCAAGCTCCGCCTCCTGGGTTCATGCCATTCTCCTGCCTCAGCCTCCCGAGTAGCTGGGACTACAGGTGCCTGCCACCACGCCCGGCTAATTTTGTTTTTGTATTTTTAGTAGAGATGGGATTTCACCATGTTAGCCAGGATGGTCTCGATCTCCTGACCTTGTGATCCGCCCACCTCAGCCTCCCAAAGGGTTGGGATTACAGGCGTGAGCTGCCGCGCCCAGTCTTTTTTTTTTTTTTTTTTTTTTTTTGAGACAGGGTCTTGCGCTGTCACCCAGGCAGTGGTAGTGGTCAGATCTCAGCTCATTGGAACCTCTGCCCTCCAGGCTCAAGCGATTCCCCCACCTCAGCCTCCTGAGTAGCTGGGACCACAGGTGCACAACATTGTGCCCAGCTAATTTTTCGTATTTTTGGTAGAGACAGGGTCTTGCCATGTTTTCCAGGCTGGTCTTGAACTCTTGAGTTCAAGCAATCCACCTTGGCCTCCCAAAGAGCTGGGATAACAGGTGTGAGCCACTGTAACTGTTGCTGTTTTCATTCTTTTTTTAAATCAAACCCTTCATGAGACAGTGGAGTGAACGATGTAGTGAAGCAGTTTGTAGTAATGCCCAAGTTAAAATAAAATATATACACCACCTACAAGATTCCCCAAAATGCCCATAAAATTCCTAAGTTCAACCTACCTTTTCCACATGAATTCTACCACCCAGGAAAGGGGCACAAAAATCCTTTAGAAAATACCTTATTCTAAAATTAAAAAAATAAACGCTGGGCATGCTGCCTCATGCCTGTAATCCTAGCACTTTGGGAGGCTGGGGTAGGTGGATCGATTGAGCCCAGGAGTTTGAGGCCAGCCTGGGCAACATATGTTGTCTGGAACTGTCACCCTGCCTGGCACAGAGAAGGGCTTAGTGACATTTGTGGGGTGAACTGAGAATTCTCCTGTTCACCTACAGGGTGTCTTCTGTTCGAGGAAAAGTAACCACCATTTCTAGGTTTGATATAAGCTTCACGGACTGTTTCTTCCTCTTCTCGGGCAGGTGGGCATTAACTACCAGCCCCCCACGGTGGTCCCCGGGGGAGACCTGGCCAAGGTGCAGCGGGCTGTGTGCATGCTGAGCAACACCACGGCCATCGCGGAGGCCTGGGCTCGCCTGGACCATAAGTTCGATCTCATGTATGCCAAGCGGGCCTTTGTGCACTGGTACGTGGGAGAAGGCATGGAGGAGGGGGAGTTCTCCGAGGCCCGTGAGGACCTGGCAGCTCTGGAGAAGGATTATGAAGAGGTGGGCGTGGATTCCGTGGAAGCTGAGGCTGAAGAAGGTGAAGAATACTGAGGGGCGGGTGTGGTGGGTTCTCCACTGCCACCCCCAGCATGGCTGCTTTCAAGTTCTTTGCAATTAAAGGTTCTGTATAAAACCAAGACCTCTGTATGTTGTGCTGCTTAGCTCTGCCTGCAGGAGCAAGTGGGACCCCCAGAGCCGGCATAGACAGTGGTGGGGTGCCAGCCTGCCCTGCTGGTGTGGGGTTGGGTGCAGCGGGACAGTACATACTTAAGGAGCTGCTACAGAAATAACTTGACATGGAGAAAACTGTTTCTTCAAAGCCAAGTGTTCAGTGTATAGATTTCGTAAATTCTAGGAAAGCAGAGTCAGGGTTTTCAATTGAATTTGCAATTTTGAGGGCTTCTCTATTGATGGGTGATGCTGGCTAAAAAGAAGAGTCTAGAAGTGGAGTGTTTAAATCTGAGGTCTGTGGATGGGGCTTGTCCATGAAATCCCTAAAGCTGCGGGTCAAATATGTAAGGTCAGGACATTTTAGAAGGGGGAAAGAGTGTTACTGTGTTCTGCACAGCATTCGTGCCCACAGAAGGTCACAACACAGCCAGCCTTCCACAGTAACCTGGAAGACAGTGTTTGCCCTCTGTGCACACACACGGCCACTCTGCCCCTCAGCACTGTCAATCAATGGGCTTGGTAGAAAACCTCCCACCTTTCAGTTCAAGTGAAGCTTGGTGAGGTCTTTATAAAAGACCTGGCAATCCAGATGCCTTTTCTCAGAACCCAAATCAGGTCCAGGAAGTTGCCCCATGGTGAAGGGACCTGGTTAGTTCAGCTGTGGCACAACGAGGAATGGCACAAAAATGTCATTCTAAATCTGTGCCTTAATATAATAAAAACAAAAAGGTAGAGAACGTCTGATCTGGATGCTCTGCATCTCAGAAAGGTTTATCATCAACTGAAGGAGACAACACGTAGCCTTTGCTGGGGACAGTGATGTGACAAGTCTGTGCCCTATCCTAGGTGCTTCTCCGTGTAGGGCTCTTCCCACGCCCGCCCCCCTTGGGCAGCCTGGTAGTGCTGGGCAGGTGGGGCATCCTCTGGCTGGATCCTTTGTGCCCGCTGCGTTCCACCAGGGCTGATGTTCCCCTGAGGGCAGTGCTGCCTTTATTTCTCTCTTTGTGAGGAGACACAAAGCACAATGATTAGGAATGGGCGAGCCCCGTAACTGCAGCATCTACTGTACTCATGCTCCTTGAGCAACATTGGTGTCTACACATTTCCATCAAAGCTGCTTCAGCTAGAGGCCCTGCATCAGCCCTGAGTCCTGAGGCCCAGAACCACTAAAGACAGGTCATGTCCCAGAAGCCCTTGGCAGTGTGTGCAGGGGACCTTTTAGGATGTGTCCCAGGAGCAAAGCCATGCAGAGAGCACACTGCCAAGGGAACGTTTTGAAAGGACACACACCACAGGTCCATTTAGGGAAAGGTAGGCACGGCCTGTCCACACCTGGCCTGGACAGCAAACCTGGTCTGCCCTGACGGTGCCAGCAGTGGCAGCAGCAGCAGGGGCTCGCCGCCTCATCCTCTAGGTGTGTTCATGCTGGACTGTACATTTGAGCTGCTCCAGACAGTGACAGGCAGGAAGTACTGCAGTCACCAAGTCCTGGAATCAGATTTCTGATTTTGATTTTGGAAGCTCTTGCATTGTTTCCTACTTACCCAAGTGTTCTGCAAACAGTGGCCAAGCCTCTTCCTCTTGGGTTTAGCTGCTGATTCCACAACTGGGTTCCTGTCACAGTCTGAATGCTTGAGACTTTCCTTCTGACCACCAGAGTCTCATTCAGATGAAGACCACGGGTTCAGAGTTTTTTTGATTTGTAATTTGCTTACTTTTCTCTTTTTTGTGAAGATAGCCAAGAAAGATCTGCAAGGACACTTGGGCCAGAGCTTTACTTTAATGGATTTCCCTGGGCTCAGGCTGTTGACAGCATTAGCAAGACTGACTGAGAGGACAGTCTTGCTCTCTTTCCCAGGCTAGAGTGCAGTGGCAAAATCTCAGCTCGCTGCAACCGCTGCCTTGGGTTCAAGTGATTCTCCTGGCTCAGCCTCCTGAGTAGCTGGGACTACAGGCACCTGTCACCACCCCCAGCTAATTTTTGTATTTTTAATAGAGACGGGGTTCCACCATGTTGGCCAGGCTGGTTTTGAACTCCTGACTTCAAGTGATCTGCCCACCTCAGCCTCCCAAAGTGCTGGAATTATAGGCTTGAGCCACTGCGCCTGGCCTAGCCATTATTTTTTTTTAAAGATAGGATCTTACTCTATCACACAGACTGGAGGGCAGTGGCACAATCATCACTGAAGCCATTCTCTCACCTCAGTGAGTACGGGCATGCATCACCACAGCCAGCTAACTTAAAAAAAAATTTTTTTTTTTCTGTAGAGATATAGGAGGGGGCCTCGCTGTGTTTTGCCTAGGCTGGTCTTGAACTCCTGGCCTCAGCAATCCTCCTGCCTCAGCTTCCCAAGTAGCTGGGATTACAGGTGCAAGCCACCACACCTAGCTAACTTTTTATTTTGAAATAATTTCAGGCTTACAGAAAAGTTTCCACAGATAATAAAAAGAACTTTCAGACCAAGCATGATGGCTCATGCCTGTAATCTCAACACTTTGGGAGGCCAAGGCAGGAAGATTTCTTGAGACCAGGAATTCGAGATCAGCGTGGGCAACATAGGGAGACCTTGTTCCTATGAAAAATAAAATTAGCCAAGCGTGGTGATGCACAATTATGCTCCCAGCTACTCAGGAGACTGAGGTGGGAGGATCACTTGTGCCCAGGAGTTCAAGGTTACAGTGAGCTATGATTGTGCCACTGCACTCTAGCTTGGGGTAACAGAATAAGATCTTGTCTCAACCAAAAAAAGAAAAAAAACAAAACAAAACACTTTCATAGATGCTTCACCCAGATTTCCAAATTGCTAACACTTTGCTGCATCTGTTTTATCCCATCTCTATTGTATGTGTTTTTTTTCCCTAAGCCAATATGAGTAAGCTACAGGATACGACACCCCTTGACCTGTTAATATTTCAGTATATTTACTAGAAATGAATGCATTATCCTATATATTCACAGTGCTTATAACCACACCAGAAATTTAGTATTGCTACTAGGCCACACCTAGTCATCAGAGCCCACTTGGGGTTCATTACTAGCTACTCCATTCATGCCCGTTACCCAGTTGGAGTCCGGCACAGCCTCACCGACTGTGTGCAGTGATGTTTCTAGTCCCCTTCAGTCAGAATCGTCCCTCGGCCTTTCTGTCTTCCCTGATCCTGACCCCTCCAAAGCATGCGGCCACCCTTTGGGCTGTCTGATATTTGCTGGGGCTTGCCTGGGGCCGCCCCTTGGGCTGTCTATCAGCTTGGGCTTTGTTGGCAATAGCACTGCAGTGGGACATCTGGTCCTTGCCAAGTGTCTCATCAGGAGGCCTGCAGTGCCCCTTTGCCCCATTGCTGGTGATGTTAGCTTTATCACTGGGCAAAAGAGTGTCGGCCTGGTTTGTCTGTGTAAAATAAATACTTTGTGCCCAGATTAAATAGTAATGAAGCCAGGCGTGGTGGCTCATGCCTGTAACCCCAGCATTTTGGGAGGCCAAGGCAGGGGAAATCACTGGAGTTCAGGAGTGCAAGAT
The DNA here is from genome assembly GCF_028885655.2 of Pongo abelii. Classification (NCBI taxonomy): domain Eukaryota; kingdom Metazoa; phylum Chordata; class Mammalia; order Primates; family Hominidae; genus Pongo; species Pongo abelii. The sequence continues at coordinate 13,228,132 of NC_072001.2, read as the reverse complement.
CAGCCCAGACAACATAGCAAAACCTCATCTCTACCCAAAATTTACATCAGGCATGGTGGCATGCACTTGCAATTCCAGTTGCTTCGAAGGCTGAGGTGGGAGGATCACTTTCACCCTGGAGGTAGAGGTGGCAGTGAGCCAAGATCATGCCACTGTACTCCAGTCTGGGCTACAGAGCGAGATCTTATCTCAAAAAAAAATTAGTAATCAGTGCCTGGACAACACAACATGACTTTGTTTCTACTAAAAAGGAAAACGTTAGTCAGGCATGGCAGTGTGCACCTGTGGTCCCAGCCACTTGGGAGGCCTAAGTCTAGGAGGTTGAGGTTGCAGTGAGCTGTGATTGCATCATTGCATTCCAGCATGGGCAACAGAATAAGACCCTGTCAAAAAAAAATGGTAATGACGATTTACCAGGAAGATGTATGGAGACTTTGTAATTAACACTACTATTAGCATCTACTGTTGATTCTCTCCTTTTTTCAAATTAATTTTATTTTGAGACAGGGTCTTGTTTTCTCACCCCAGGCTGGAGTGAGGTGGTGTGATCTTGGCTCACGGCAGTCTTAACCTCCTGGGCTCAAGTGATCCTCCCGCCTCAGCCCCCTAAGTATCTGGGACTACTAGCAGGCACCACCACACCTGGCTAATTTTTGTATTTTTGTAGAGACAGTGTTTTGCCATGTTGCCCAGGCTGGAAATTTCATATTTAGAAACAGGGTCTTGCTCCGTCACCCCAGGCTGGAGTGAAGTTGGCATGATTATATGTCACTGGAGCCTCAACTCCTGGGCCCAAGCCATTCTCCCTCCTCAGCCTTCTAAGTACCTAGGACTACAGGCATACACCACCATGCCCAGTTATTTTATGTTTTGATAGTTTTCTAGAGACAGGGTCTCACTTTGTTGCCCAGGCTGGTCTCAAATACCTGGTCTGAAGAAATCCTCCTGCCTTGGTCTCCCAAAGTGCTGAGATTACAGGTATGAGCCCCCATGCGTGACCTCAGTGTTGATTCTGGACCAAATCAGCTCTTAATAGGGCAGTTGCCAAATGGTGGCTGTCTAACTTCATCCCTCCTACATTGATTAGTGGGTCTGTGGTCACTCTGTGGTAAGGAAGACTCCTCTTTGCTATTTATTTATTCAGGGATATCAGTGTGGATCACGGGGCAAGGGGGAGCATTGTGCTATTGAACAAGTTGCAGTCAGTCCCTACTGCCATTGATTTTGATGTCCAGATTTCCCCTGGCTAGGCCAGCAGCAGCCTGTAACTTGGACCTGTTTCTGTGTCTCCCTCAGGACACCAGCCATGCCCTTTGCTTCCTACAGCCTCCACCACACTAGCCTCCTGAAGCGAAATATCTCTCATCAGACGTCTGTGAATGCAGACCCCACATCCCATGAGATCTGGAGGTCAGAAACTCTGTCCCAGTGAGAGCTGGGCTGGTCTCAACTTCTGTTTCAAAAGAAACTGTTCAGCCAGTGGGCACGGTGGCTCACGCCTGTAATCCCAGCACTTTGGGAGGCTGAGGTGGGTGGATCACCTGAGGTCAGGAGTTGGAGACCAGCCTGGTGAACATGGTAAAACCCTGTCTCTAGTAAAAATACAAAAACTAGCCAGGCATGCTGGCAGCCACCTGTAGTCCCAGCTACTCAGCAGGCTGAGGCAGGAGAATCACTTGAACTGGGAGGCAGAGGCTGCAGTGAGCTGAGATTGTGCCACTGCAAAAGAAAAGAAAAGAAAGAAGTGTTCAGCCACCTTCCACTATGTGCAGGAGAGTCCCAGAGACGGCCCCTCAGCCAGGGGCTAATTCTAAATTGTTGATATTTTCCTGCTATGACATTTAGAAAGCATAAAATAAATCATATGTCATTGACAGTGTTTTTCATCCCAGGATCCCCTGTCCATGGGAGTTGTTTCATTTTGCCCATGGTGATATAATTGTTGCAGAGTCTTTTAGTGTCCATCTCCTGTGTTGCTGGAGATGTTTCCTGTGATTACCACCATGTGGATATATAGCCCTGCCCCAGTAGCATTTTTATGACTGAGTGGTGAGGGGTCTGTGCAGCCTCCACAGGCCTTCAATTGATTCAGAGGATGTGAGTAGTAGGTGACAGAGTCCCCTGTCTGCCCAGAGGGGCTGCAGCCTCTCAGGATGGTGTGGGCTGGCTCACTTCCTGAGTGCTGGCCATCTCTCAGGTCCTGGCTGTGTCTTCTAGGCACACCTTAGAAAGATTTGGCAGGTGCTTCTTCTTACACTGGACCCTAGGGCTGACCTGGTAGCCACAGCCTCACTGTTGACAGCCTGGCATGTAGATAAGATAGGATTCTTTCTCCCACCTTGTACAGAACTCCTAGTATGTGGGGTGCTGTGCTTTTTGAAGCCTCCATGTCATTTCACAGCTTCCTCCAGGGGTGGAATGGTAGGAACCATCACTCCTGTTCAGAGGGGGCCATGGTGCCCAGATGGCTCTCGGGTGTGTGGACTGTGGGCTGTGCTGGCTGTGAAGTGGGCAGGAGACCATGACACAGGCTTACAGGGCAGAACTGGAAGGTTCTGTTGTTTTCCAGACCAAAGCATTAATTTTTTTTTTTTTAGATGGAGTCTCTGTCACCCAGGCTGGAGTGCAATGGTGAGATCTCAGCTCACTGCAACCTCCACCTGGGTCAAGTAATTCTCCTGCCTCAGTCTCCCGAGTAGCTGGGATTACAGGCATCCACTGCCATGCCCAGCTAATTTTTGCATTTTTAGTAGAGATTGGGTTTCACCATGTTGGTTCAGGCTGATCTCGAACTCCTAACCTCAGGCAATCCGCCTGCCTCGGCCTCCCAAAGTGCTGGGATTACAGGTGTGAGCCATCACACCCGGCCCTTTTTGTTTAATTAAGAAAGAAATTTTAATTTTAAAATATACATACCATAAAATATACTGTCTTAACCATTTCCAAGTGTACAGTCAGTAGTGTTAAGTACGTTCACACTGCTGCGCATCCCATCTCCAGAATGCTTTTCACCTTGCAAAACTTGAAACTGAATCAGCTCTGGCATGGAGGCCTCACACCTGTAATCCCAGTACTTTGGGAGGCCAAGAAGGGAGGGATTGCTCAAGGCCAGAAGTTTGAGACCAGCCTGGCCAACATAATGAGACCCCATATCTTTTAACAACAACCAAAAAAGAAACCGAACCATTAAACAATTCCCCACCCAGCCCCGGGCAATCACTATTCTGCTTTCTGTTTCTACAGATTTGACTCCTAGATCTGCAGAAACACAGTACTGATTTGTGTGACTAGCATGCTTCACTTAGCAAAATGGACTCAAGATTAATCCATGTTACAAACTGTGTCAGAATGTCCTTCCTTTTTAAGACTGAATAGTGTTCCACTGTGTGGATGTACCACATTATGTGTATCCATTCATCTCCCAGTGGACACTTGAGTTGCTTCTGTTTTTCTTTTTTGTTTGAGACAGGGTCTCACTCTGTTGCCGAGGCTGGAGTGCAGTGGCACAATCTCAGCTCACTGCAGCCTCAAACTACTGGGAACAAGCGATCCTCCCACCTCAGACTCCCAAGTAGCTGAGACTATAGGTGTGTCCCACTACACCCAGCTAATTTCTGTTTTTTTTGTAGAGACAGATTTTCACTATGTTGGCCAGGCTGATCTTGAACTCCTGGCCTCAAGTGATCCACCTGTCTCAGCCTCTCAAGGTGCTGGGACAACAGGCATGAGCCATGACATCCGCTGGTTGCTTTTTTATTCTCTCAGTAGTATCTTTTGATACCTGAGTGATTTTGATGAAGTCTGCTTGTCTTTTTTTTTTTTTCTTTTGTTGCCTGTGCTTTGGGTGTCATATTTAATTAATCACCACCAAATCCAGTGTTATGAAGCTTTCTCCCGTGTTTTCTTCTGAGAGTTTATGGTTTTAGTTCTTGTCCTTGGGCTGCTTACCGACTTTCAGTTTTTGGCGATGGTGTGAAGGAAGGACCCAGCTTTACTGTTCTGCACGTGGCTATTCTGTGCTCCCAGTTCTCTTGTTGGGGGCACTGTCCTTTCCCCACTGAACGGTCGTGGCACCATTGTTGAGAATAATTTGACTAGCTAATGCCTTTTTGCAGGCTTTTGTTGAAATGTGGCTTCACCAGTATTCCTTGGAGATGTGCCAAAAAATGCAGTCCCCTCATGCCAAGGTATGTTTCCACAGTTTTTGTTCCCACCTCCTGCTTCTGACCCTGCTCAGCCTGCTGCTTCTTATCCTGAGTGAGATTGCACAGGCTGGATGGTGGGAATAGAGACTCACCACCCACCCCTCACTCAGAAGCCAAACAAGAGGTGGGCATAGTTCTCTAGTTCCCGGTGGAGGGCAGGGGGCGTTGCACCCTGATGTGTAGACACTTGAGGCCTGGTCTCTCTGGAGCCCCCTCCCTGGCAGGGGAACACATGAGGCTGTGGTGCTCTTGCTCTGGGTGTGGGGGAGCCGTGACATCTCTGGGAGCCCATTCTCGTCTGTCTCCTTGACCATCAGCAGCAACTTTGTGTTTTCCCATGAAGTGGTTGCCTGGGGCAGACGCCTGCCCACCATGGTGACCTGGAGCCTCCTTTGCCCGTCTCCCCTATTCCCCCACCTCCTCCAGAGCATGAACAAGCAGCCTTTCTCATGGTGGATGGGGCCTGGTGCCCTCCTGCATGTGGCCTGGCCTGCTTTTTCTCCCTCTGCCTCACCTCTCCCTGTTCCCTCTCTGGGAAGCATGCGACTCACAGATGCATGGAGGTGGTGGAGGCCCTGGGTCACTCCTATTGTTGCTGTCCATGGGGCTAACATCCCTCTGGACTGGTCAGAGTGAGAATGTGGTAGATCCCCAGTCGGTCACCCTCCATGGAGCAGCTTGACTCACGCACATCCAGGACTCTGGCTGAAGCAGCATCAGCCACGCAGTCTGGTGCCCACAGTGTCTGTGCATCATTGTGCTTTGGGGACTTTGGCTTTGTCACTAACAAAATTCTTGAGGGCTTCCTCCAGAATAAAGGCTCTGTGGGTGATGGAATTGAACTTCAGAAGAGCATCCTGTCACTTTTCCTCTGATTCTGGGGAAGAGCTGTGGGTCTGCTTCTGCCACGGTCTCTGCAGCCAGTTCTACGGAGCCAGGCCTTGCAGTGTGGAGGCTGTCTCAGAGCACAGGGTCCCCCAAATCATCACCTTCAGCATCACATGGGAGAATGGGGAAAAGCTGAGGGCCCCATCTTCGGCCTCCTGAGTCACAAAGAGCCTGCAGTGCCCTTTCTGCTTCCAGAGCAGACTAGCTGCATGTGCCTGGCCAGTGCCTGGGGGCCTGGTTGTTCCCAGGGCCCATTCCTCCAGCGGGGCTCCGGGACACTCAGTGCACCTGCATGTGGTTCTGGCCTGGCAGGGGCGGGGACTGCTACATTGTATTGTGTTCCTGTTGCTTCTTCTGTCTTCTGAGCGAGTGGAAACACATCTTTCAAAGGCTAGCCAGAAAGGCTCTTCTGGGCTGTCACCTGTGAAGATTGTGTCCTCACGGGCCAGAGGGAAGAACAGGTGGCTGTCCCTGTAGAGGGTAGGAGGTGCCTTTCCTTTCTTCCCCATATTCGCTTACTCTTGAAAACTAGGTGGGTGGCAGTCAGAGAAAGGCAACTATGAATGTCTGTGTCCCCTAAGGACCCTTTCCCGGGCCTGTGCTGCACCTGCCATACAGAAATCCCTGCCCATTCCTGCTAGCCCTTATTTCCAGATGCACGGAGTGAGACTCCTGGGGTCATCCTCCTCTCCCTGGTTGAGTCCAGGGTGTGTGCTTGCTCTCTGATGGCCCTGTGGGCAGGAAGGATGGCCACGGTGCTGCAGGCCGCTGTGTTTCTGCAAGTGTGGACACACCAAACGGGGGGAACTGTATGTCTGATTCCTGCCCGAGCCCCAGGTATGGCAGAGGAAGGCTGTGGAGAACACCTCCCCGCCCTGCTCTTTCCCACCCTGCTCTGCTTGTCTTGATGTCTAATAGGTGTGTTCTGATCTCTCCTGATATGGACCCCAGTGGATGCACTGCTTGGACAGAAGGCATGGTGCTGTCAGGGCAGGATGTGTGCCAGGCTGGCTCTGGCTGTGCTAGGCTGAAGAGGTGCTTTGGCAGGCCACAGTGCTGTGGGGCGTGTAGGTTGGAGGGTCCTGGCTGGGAGCCAGCTGAGCCTCAGGCTCCTGCTACCTGTGGGTGTGTGTGGTTCTGGCCAGATCCTTGGGGGCTCCTGCCCTTGGAAGCCTGCCATATCTGGAGGATGAAGTTTCTGGTGCTGTAGGAGAGGATGCCTCCTAGAGTCAGAACTGATGTGCACACCTCAGCTGACCTCCAGACTGTAGCAGTGGAGGGCAGGGCCTTGTGCCCTAAGGAGACCTGTGCTCGTCCTTACTTCTCAGACAGCCACTCATGGAGGGAACATTGATTGGGTTTTAGACACATAGGAACTGATCATGTCTTAAATTTCTCAAGACAACCCAGGGAAATCCAGTCTTTTCTGGGTGGAGTCCACCTCCTGGAATATGCCCCACTGGTTTTCTTTTCTGAGCCCCAGGATCTTGAGGTCTTGGTGGCTGGCATGTGCCAGTGAGGGCCCAAGGCCCTTGACGACCTCTGATGTGCATGTGTGACATAGTGTGGCCTGAGTCACTGGGGAGAGTGGGTCCCATCTGGAAGGGCAGTGAGTTGGGCCCTTCCAATGAACTGGAGAGGCCTTTAGGCCCCAGCAACATTGAGTGGCCACCCAGGTGACCTGGAGGGTCTCTCTGCCCGGGCCTCCAAGGCTGATGAGTGTGTGGCCACAGCCCTGGCCTGGCTGTGGCGGGGGGGTCCTGCACTGACCCATGGCTGCTGGGACTGTGTTTGGATTGTCACTAACTGTAGTGTTTTTTTCTCCTCACTTCCGGCCTCATTCTCATTGCTTTCTCTCTCCACTTTGCCCTCCCATGTCTGGTCCCATCTCTCCCCTTCCCCACCCCAACCTCTTGTCCTTGCTCTTCTGTGTCTTCCTGCTTCTCTGTTGGTTCTCTCAGCTGGAGATTCTGCACTACTGTCTCCAGCACCCTTCACAGCCCCGCCCAACTTAGCCTCCAGGTTCTTCACAGCCTACGAAGTACTGGCTGTGGTCCTCTATTCCCTTACCCTTGCCCGGAGTGCATGTCCGCGCCTGGCAAAGCAAGGGTCCAGCCACAGGTGACTCGAGAGTCTAGATCGAGGCAGAATGAAACCCCTGTATTGGGAAGAGGCGGGGGTCAGCGTCCAGCTTGGCCTGGCCCCTGGCTTCGCAGAGTAGCCTGGTGTGGGCAGGAGTGTGACTATGAGGCAGAATGAGGTGTATGGCCCTGGCTGGCCAGGCTCCCAGCCAGTGGAGGTGTCACAAGCTCTCTGGTGTTGGGGGCCCCGTGCTTGGCCCAGGTTTGAAGAGCTGGAGTTGTCAGGCCTCTGCAGTGGCCAGATTCACCCCAACTCTGCAGGGTTTGGCACTTGGGAAGATACAGAGGCCTGGGACTTCCGGGTGGTGTGGTTTCTGCCTTCTTCGGAAGTGTCTGTCTGGAGGTGCTGTGACACAGAGCCTATGTGTGAGGCAGGGGGATGGGAAGAATCTGGGGCTTGACCCTATAGCCCACAGAGGCTGTCAGTCCTTGACAGCCCAGCCAGGGCCCAGCCTTCACCTGGGGAGCTCTGGCCACTCATACACACCTTCAGAAATGGATGAGTTTAAGTGGTGACCTCATAGAGGCTGTGGTTGTCTAGGCAGGAATGACAAGTGTGTGGATGGATTTGGGGTTAGTGAAGCAAAGTTCAGACCGTAGGGGACTTCAGGGATGGCAGAGTTAACAGATCCGTGAGAGCAGGGAGAGACAAGTGGTGCTCGCAGCCAGGGGTATGTCCTGTTCACCCAGTAAGGAGCACACATGAATGGGAATTTGAGCACAAGATGAGAGAACGTGTTGGGCCCTGAGTGCTGGTGGGCTGGGATGGCAGCTGCAGCACATGGGGACACCCTATTCTGCAGGAGCCACTGCAGAAGAGGGACCAGGGGGCTTGGGCCAGGTGGGGAAGGCAGTGTCCAGGAAGCATCTGGCAAACCCTATGGTGGGAGGGGTGACTAGTGAGGCCCATGCCGGGTGAGCTGAGGTACTATAAGGCTGTGCCAAGTAGGAAACGTGGGGCTTTGCGGACACATCCTTAAGAAGCAAACAGGTGCAACTGTAACCAGGGACTCCATGTGGGAATGTGGCCCAGGAGGGGTGCAAAGCTTGGGGAGAAGTTTGGCTCAGCAAACCTGTGGAAAAATAGCATGAGAGGGTTCCATGTGACTGCTGGGGGCAGGGGCAGTGAGCCCTCCATACTCTTCTGAAGGACCAGGTGAGATGGGGTGAGTGCACCAGTCGGGGAAGGCGGGTTTCCAGTTCCCATGTGGAGGTCATCTGCTCCCCTGACTGTAAGGAGGATGTCATGACTCAGGATCCCAGGTCAGGATCGGAAGGATGGCCAGGGCTGAGACTGGAGAAGGACGCTGGACCCACCCTGCTGGTGCTCTTCTAGTCAGGCAGTATAGGTACAAGTATTCCATCTCATACTTCTCTCCTTTCTTCTTTTTATTTTCCTTTCTTTTTTGAGATGGAGTCACCCTCTGTTGCCCAGGCTGGAGTGCAGTGACATGATCTCGGCTTACTGCAGCCTCCAACTCCTGGGTTCAAGCGATTCTCCTGCCTCAGCCTCCTTAGCAGCTGGGATTACAGGTGCATGCCACCATGCCCAGCTAATTTGTGTATTTTTAGTAGAGATAGGGTTTCACCATGTTGGCCAGGCTGGTCTCAAACTCCTAACCTCAAGTGATCTGCCTGCCTCAGCCTCCCAAAAGTGCTGGGATTACAGGCATGAGCCACCATGCCTAGTCCATCCTTCCAAAACAGCGCAAATTTATTGCCCAAAGACCTAACAGTATAGATAAATAGAAATAAATAGCAGGGCATGGTGGCCCATGCCTGTAATCCCAGCATTCTGGGAGGGTGAGGCAGGCAGATTGCTTGAGCTCAGGAGTTTGAGACCAGCCTGGGCAACATGGCAAGACCCCTGTGTCTACAAAAAAAAAAAAAAAAATACAAAAATTAACCAGGTGTGGTGGTATGTACCTGTGGTCCCAGGTACTCAGAAGGCTGAGGTGGAAGAATCCCTTGAGCCCAGGAGGCAGAGGCTACGGTGAGCCGAGATCACACCACTGCATTCCAGCCTGGGTGACAGAGTGAGACCTTGTCTCAAGAAAGAAGAAAATACCCCTCACCCCATAGCTCGATCCTCAGACTCAGCCACTATCTGCGGGGTGTCACCTGGACCTGTGGGACATTTTTCTGACAGAGACTTGAGTGGACTGTGATGTGGGCAGTGACCCCTGCAAGATCTGCAGCATCCCAGGATATACCTGGAGGCCATGCCCTGCACCAGCCTCAGCAGCACAGATGTGTTGAGGCCCAAAGGGCTGGGGGGCAAGCGTGGAGAGGCGAGCATGTCCACTCAGACTCACATCCCACCCTCAGTGCCCCCATTCCCCTGGCCTCATCCAGTGGATGCTCCCACCTGCCCTCCTAATGCTGAGCAACCAGAGGAAGCCCACAGCCAGCAAAAAGGCTTTCCTCTCCGGCTAGGTCTCCGGGATCCTGCTTGTGTGTTGCAAATCAAAAGTTTGGCTTATACACTTGACAGTGCTCTTGTCTTGGGGCTTTCCTGACCACAAGTCCATGGGCAACAGAGGAAGTGATGCCTGGAGCTTCTCCTGCGCTGAGCCCTAGTCGGGCTATGTCTGGGATGAGGAGCAGGTGGAAGGAATTGGGGAGGAAAGTGAAGCCATGGTGTTTTATTTTTTCAACAGGGTCTTACTATGTCACCCAGGCTGGAGTGCAGTGGCATGATCCTAGCTTACTGCACCCTCGAACTCCTGGGCTCAAGTGATCCTCCCACCCCTGCCTCCTGAGTCACTAAGACTATAGGTGTGCACCACCACACCCAGCTAACTTTTAAAAATCTTTCGTGGAGACAGGGTCTCCCTGTGTTGCCCAGGCTAATCTCAAACTCCTGGCATTAGCGATCTTCCTGTCTTGGGCTCCCGAAGTGCTGGAATTCCAGGTCTGAGGCACCGCGCCTGGGTTCCCTGTGCTTTCTGCACACACTTGGGAGGCAGGTGGGAGACCCTGGGTCTAAAGCTTGGGGGTGACACTGGCCTTCTCCTGCCCTGAGGGTCAAGCAGTGCCCAAGGGCACAGCCTGGTGAGGTCTATCCTGTGCCACCCACTGCAGGTGCACAGCAGTGGGGAAGGGGAGGGGTCAGTGCTGGGAGACCCCCTGCAGATGTGTCTGCTTAGCGAGCCCTCCCCAGGGTGGGCTCTGTGGGTGTTAGGCCAAGTGCTTCCCTACCACGAGCTGGTTGCAGTTTAGACCAAGCAGTGCAAAGTACATCTGCTGGGTGCCAGGCACAGTGGTGTCCCAGGGCATGGTGGCCCCACTGCCGGCCTGGCTCATCTCATGCCTCCTGTGGGGAAGCAGAGCAAATGGCCCAGGGCAGGATGTGGTCAGACCTGGAGGCCGAGTGCCGTGGGCACCGCAGTCCTTCCCATCCCTGACCCTCTCTTCCTCCACCTAGCAGTGGTTCGGGCCCACTGAGGAGCATGTGCTGGTGGTGCACCTGCTGCTGAAGCATCTGCATGTCTCTGCCAAAAGCCTGAAGTCAGAGCAGGCCTCACTCTCCTCCCACTCCCACTCCACCAGCCGCCTGGAGGAGTTGAAATAGTGGGTGGCCCTTGCGGCTTCTTGCAGCTGCCGTCTCCTCCTCTTACCCCTCTTCAGGCATCACCCATAGCGACCTCACCCCAGGGCATGGTGGGGGCAGGGTGAGCGGAGTCCCTTCCTGCTTACATAGGATGTGAGGCCTCTGGAGGGCTAGGCAGCTGCTTTTTCACCCTGTCCAGATGGCCCGGCAGGGCTGCCAGCTGATCTCTGGCTCCCAGAGCCTCTCTCCAGACTGGCCAGAGAGGCCCTACCGTGCTGCCATCTCTTGTTCCTCCCCATCCCTGTCTGGAGAAGGGCTGGGGTGGCCCCGACTCCCACCCACCAGGGCCAGCAGAGTGGGCTATTTGTGTGGGACTGAGGTGGTGTGTGCATAAGTTGCACTGGCTTGGCCACCTGTGCTGTGTTTCTGGGATGTTCCCTGACCTCTCTGAACCTTGGTTTCTTCCTCTGAGGAATGGTGCTAAGGTCATCTCTTACCTCTCAGAGGTGCATGGTGCTCTCCCCCAGCAGATCCAACCCTTGTTGCTGAGCCCTGGGCTCATCTATGAGCAAGGCCTCCTTACCAGGCAAGCAGCAGGTGACCCTCCCTATTCTCTGCAGGGCCACCATCCTGAGGTTCATCTGGCAGAAACTCCTTCTTGCAGCATTGCTTTGGCCACTGACCCCTGGACGCATTGTTCAGAGCTGTGAGTATCAGCCCTGTCACACGTGTGCCTGTGTCCGCTGTGTACCCTAACGAGGGAGGTCCCCTGGGGTGGATGAGGAGAACAAGTGTTGTCACGAGGCCTTGAAGAGGAGGGGGCTCTTGGAGGGCTACATGGTTCTGTTTCAGTTTCCAAAGCCAACCCTCAGGTACAGGAAAGCCCTGCCCTGTCCCACCTGTCTGCTGCCAAGCAGGTTCCTACCCTTACCCAGCCAGGGAGCACTGGACCCTGGGCTGGGAAAAGCGCACCCATGGCCCTGGCTTCTGAAGGGCCAGCAAGAGAGCCAAACCTCACAGGGCTGTGTGAGTCTCCTGTGCCCTCTGGGGGAAGTGGGGAGAATCAGTCCCACCCAGCTGCTGCCTGGGACCTGGACTCCAGGCCAATGGAGGATTTGGCCCCCAGCCACTGGGCTCTCAGCTCACACCCCCTCCCACAGATCCTAGAAATGTGGCTGAGCTACCTGCAGCCATGGTGGTATGCGCCTAACAAGCAGGCTCCAGGCAGTGACTCCCATTCCCAGTGTGTGTTGAAGAAACGGTGAGCCTCAGCTCCTCCCCTCACAGCCATGCCACTGGCTCCCCAGGATGGACGTTGCTGCAATGGGTGGAGGCCAAGCCAGCGGCCTGTGCTGGGGTCAGCCTGGCCCTGACCCCTGGCCTCCTGGGCCCCTCTCCCAGGCCCTGCTTTGTGGAGCAGACCAGCCCTTCCTAGACTCAACTTTCCCAGGCCCTAGAATTGGTTTCTCATGGAAGCAGTGGGTGTCCCATCCTGCCCTGTCCCCTCCACCTTCTGGCCCAGACAAATGTTCAATGACCCCCAGCAGCACAGAGCAAAGCAGTGGCCACTTTCCCCTCATCTCCTGTGTGATCCTTATGGCAGACCCCCAGGCTTCTGTGGCACCTGGCCTGGCCATCGACCTCTTCCCTTGTGCCCTTTCCCTTTGAATCCTCTGGGGGATCCTCCCTCACCCCCCTCTGGCTCTGAGCTGGCCTCTGCCAATGGTGGCCTCAGTCCTCTTGGAAAGGGACCTCAGCCTTGCTAAGGATGCACTGTCCTCAGAGGGCCTGGGTCTCACCTGCCTCTGACCTGCCCTTTCTGCCCACCCGCGGCCCCACGAGCTATCATCTGACACCCTATCGCCTCGGCCAGGGAGAGTTTGGAAGCCCAGGGACAAGCAGGGGTCTTAGAGGCATGGACTAGTGCAGTCCCTCCCCCAGGGGGAGGACTGGCCCCGACCTGCCACCTCATTCCCCAGGGCGCCCTTTGTCCAGAAGAACCTGACGTACACCAAGCTCTTTGTGGGGTTCCTGAACCATGAGCTCCCCACAGACTTGGTCAGCCCCAAGCATGCACTCATCATGTTCTGAGTGGCCAAAGTCTTTGCCCAGCCCAACCTGGCCAAGATGATCCAAAAAGGTAAGTCCTCAGCCTGGGCAAGCCTGGCAGATCCTGACCCAGCCAGACCGGGGCCAGGGCCTTTGCTGGTGGGTGGCAGCTCTGCAACAGAGGCTCATGTGCTCAAAGTGGGCCCTGGCAAAGGGTGCTGTGGAGACTCCTGGGACACATCTGCAAGGTGAAGTGTGAGACCGGCTGGACCCCGCCTGCCCTGCAGCCACCAGGCACTGAGTGAGGGTCTGCAGATGTGCCCACAGAGGGGGGCTGCAGTACTGCAGCCCCGTTTCTCCCTGGTGATTCCTGGTGGCTGTCTCAGGAGGCAATCCTGGTCTCTGCTGTTTGTCCTGGCTGGGTTGGGCGTTGGCTTCTGTCACTCCTCCTGGTGTTTGCCTCCTGCAAACACTGCTGGGGGGCTCTTTGTGAACCACCAGCTGCCCTGCCCACCCTCCCCATGTCAACCACCTATTGCACGGGAGATGCGGCCAGACAGGGCCTTAGGAGGACACCCTTCGGTCATGGCTCCCCAGACACCTCAGAAGCACCCCAGAATTTCACAGGCAGTAGCCGGATACTCTACCCCTGGAAGTGGGCACCAGGTACATCTCCTGACTTCCAAGTGAGCAGCTGTTCCTGCAGCCAGAGCTTGTCACCGCCCCCGCAACAAGCACTGGCTCTTCAAGGTCCCCACATTCACCAGCAGCTTCCTGTCACAGTGGCCGCCAGCAGTCACTGATGCGTCCTTCAAGGTGAAGACCACGTCTACAGCCTGGAGAACCAGGACTGTAAGCACACTCGAATGTTCGGGGGCAGAGGCCCGCATCCTGGTGAGTGGGTCACCGGCACCCATCCTCAGGGTCCCCGGAGCCGTGGGGCTGAGCAGAGCCTGGGGAGTGCTGTGTTCCAGCAGGAAGGAGGGAGGCTGGCATAGCGTTTAGGCCACATCTTCCCGTTTCAGTAAAGTCTGATTTTTTTCTGATAACAAAGGCAGTGTTAGTTGGGAAATTTCACATTTACAAGATCATCCTTTACTCTTTAAAAGCACTCCGGCAGACGCTGCTCCTTCTGGTGCTCAACCGTCTGGCTGTGCATTGCTCTTGGGGCCCCTGGCTGGCCTGCCTGGGTGGCAGCACAGGCCCGTCCTGCCAGTGACCTGCCCATGCCTCCCTCACAGGTCCCGCACCTTGCTCAGCTCATCACGCAGGCCAAGCACGTGGCCAAGTCCATCTCGGACCAGTGCGTAGAGAGCCCGCCGGCTGCTCCTTCCTGTCGTGGCTGGGCTTTGGCCCCACGAACACCAATGGCTCCTACCCAGCCAACGATACGGACAAGATGGGGCAGGACAGTGTCTGGAAGACAGGCAAGTACCTGAAGGGGGTCCTGGAGTATTCGCTCCAGATACTCCCTGTATGAACTATGGGGCCTTCCTCACTGCCATCAGGGTCCCTTTCCTCAAAGGATCCACTCCCCCTCAGCCTGTGGTCAGCCAAGTACCAGTCTCAGGCCCCACTCAGATGAAGCCAGTACTGTGGGAGGCAGGCCCACACCCTGAACGTCATGTCTGTGTCTCCTTGTTGCCACTTCTAAGAGGCCGGTGGGGTGAAGACCAGTCCCCACCCTTCACTTTCATACTGAGAGAAGAGGCACTTCTCTCTGGCAACCCAGTGAAACACAGCTCAAGCAGTTCACACTCGCCTTGGGCACCACCCAGGATAAGAATGGAAAGCAGCAGCTCCTCAACTGCATCATGGGTAAGGATGGACTCATCCTCATGCCCCTGGAGGTCTGTACCAGGTGAGAGGTGCATGGGCTGGGCCCTGACCTGTCCCCAGCTCCCTCCTCCCCCATGAACAGATGCAGCTCCACTCCTCAGAGTTGTGTGTGGGCCGTTGTTTTCTGACCTGTCCCTGTGGCCTGGGTTTATAGACCATCAATGGGCTGTGAAGGTTTGACATTGAGTACCAGGGGGACCCAGAGCTGCAGCCCATTTAGAGCTACAAATTGCCAGCTTGGTCTGTGTGCTCTTCTGGTGGTCGTCTGCCACCCACCGCAGAGTGGGCAGGAGGGCCAGCCTGGCCTCTTCAGAGAGGGCTCTGGATGCCCCTGTGCAGGGTGCAGTCCTGGGGTGGCCTGTGGGGGTGGGGCACTGCTGTCCTGAGGCCTGCGGTTACACCACCCCATGCCCCCCTGCCGCTGTGCATCACTTTGCAGGACAGATGGCAGGCAGCTGTGTGTTCCTGGGATGACTTCCTGGGCAGTTTCCGTCTCTTTACCATGTCATGAGCCTGTGCTGGCCAGCAGGCACCTGCTAAGCCCCATGGGCAGAGGCAGACAGCCGGCCACGCCCATGGCCCCAGTCTCAGCCTGTGCTTCCTGGGTAGCTACCAGATTCTGCTTTGGCTGCTGCTGGCCTTCTTTGAGGCCTCTCTGTTCTGAGTTGGTCCCTCCCTGGCACTGCTGCTTGCCCTGGGCTATGTCCTCTTATGCCTCAGCTGTGAGGCCGCTGACTGAATGGGGAAGCTGCAGCAGCCCTGACTGTGTTGGCTGCTGTCTTCACAGCAGGCTGGGGGGATTTGCCACACAGCCCCACCCTTGTGCTTGGGAGGTGATGAGAGCACACCCCCCAATGACCCTGCCCCCGCACCTGTGAAAGCCCACCACACTTTGGCAGCGTGTTCATCTGCCAGTTGTGGAATGTCAACCTCCTGCAGGCCCAAGAAGTGAGGCCCTGGGTGGTGCGGGTGGCCCTGGGCAGCCTGGCACTGCTGTGGGCCCCACCATGCTGATGTCCCTGTCTTTCAGCTGCAGTACCTCAAGTCCCTCCTGGAAAAGGGCCAGAGGCCTCAGGCAGCCCCAGAGGAGGCTGGGTCTAGCTCTCCCAGGTGAGTGCCTGGTCACTCCCGCCCCATCCCTGGGGCCTGTTTGGGGCTCACTGCTGACTCTTCCTTCACCCAGGGACCAGGAAACCATGCAGTTCCCCAAGTTCTCCACCAAGAGCCTCTCCAAGAAATGGTGAGTCCCACTGGCATGCGGATAGGGGCAGCCCTGCAGCCTGGGCCCCAGAGAGGGAGTGGGGAAGGAGGGGTAGCAGTGCAGAAGAAGAGGAGGCTGTGGCCTCACTGGGTCCTGATGCACACTCCACTCCTGGGGATTCTTAAGGGGACAGTCCCTCTACCCGCCCCCAGCCTGCTTATGAGCCCCACTCCTGTGGCAGCACGTGCCACTCTGCCTGCACTGAAGCAGACCATGAAGAACAACTTTGCCAAGTGGCAGAAGAGGCTACAGGCACTGCAGAACTGGCACCTGCCCCGCTCAGTGCTTTGAGCCACCTGGATCTATGCCCGCAGCTGGTCAGTGCCAGGCATACCTACCTGCAGCTGGAGACTGACTCACTACACCATTTCCTGATAATTCCACTTTTTTTTTTTTTTTTTTTTTTCAGATGGAGTCTCACTCTGTTGCCCAGGCTGGAGTGCAGTGGTACAATCTCGGCTCTCTGCAAGCTCTGCCTCCCGGGTTCAAGCCATTCTCCTGCTGCAGCCTCCCAAGTAGCTGGGACTATAGGCGCCCGCCACCACGCCCGGCTCATTTTTTTTGTATTTTCAGTAGAGACGGGGTTTCACTGTGTTACCCAGGATAGTCTCGATCTCCTGACCTTGTGATCCACCTGCCTCTGCCTCCCAAAGTGCTGGGATTACAGGTGTGAGCCACCACCCCCAGCCAATTCCACTACTTTTCAACCCAGCTAAATTCCAAGATAGATGACACTCAAGATAGAAAAAGTACTTGATTTCCAATCTGATAAGCTGTTTGTGTTCTAGTATTTTGCTATTTGATATTCACACAAAAGCACATGATGAAGTTAAGTACTGTCCTACCTGTTGAAGACTGAAAATAAAGCTGTTTCTTTCCAAGTCGTGTGCCTTGTCCTCACTGGCTATCAGGCATTTCTTCCCAGTCCCTGTTGCCTTCAGGGACCTTTCTGGGCTGCCAAGGAGTCTTGTTCATCCCAGGACCTGGCACTGCCCTGGCAGAGCTGCACACACCTCCCTGGAGGTGGGAGGGCTTTTCTGGTCCCCTAGCTGGGCTGGAGCTGCCTTCCAAACACATGACCACTCTGGGTCTCCTGCCCAGACTGCACTTCCTGGGGACAAGATGCTGTCCTCTCCTGCCCTGACACAATACAACTGACAGGCCTCAGAAGACTGTCTCCAGAGTGCTGTGGTCACACCTGCACCACCCCTCCCACCACAGCACAGCTGTGTCCATTGTCTGGGAGTGGCCAGCTAGCTCAGTGCCACCCTCACCCGGCAGCACAGTCCTCCGAGGCCCACAGCCCCATTTCCTTGGCATTAATGTCAGCCTCTTCCTGCTTCAGGGAGCAGGAACTTTGCCAGGAAGCTGGAGGATGAGCCAGGCCAAGGAATGGGACAGTATGTCAGAAAAGGAGAGCTAAGGTCAGAGCTGACCAGGGCCAGACTGGACAGTGCCAGCCCCAAGGCTGACAGCATCCTGACAGGACAATGGGCCCAGGTTCATGGAGAAGGGTACACAGTGACAACTCCTGATGAACACAGGAATAATGAATTTATCATAACAATCACAAATGATGGGGTAGTGCACATAAAAAAGGGGTGATCCCTTATCACCAGAGGGCTGCAGGCTGTTGCCCAGAGTGGCAGGCAGCACAGGGAGGCGCTCACTGCATGGCCCCGCCAGCCGCCAGGCCCCCTCTCAGTGGTGCAGTGCATGGTATTTTGAGGACGCAGGTCCGAGGGCCTTGCTCTTCATCCTTCACAGTGAGGACATGGTCCTCATGCGAGCAGCACAGGTGTGCCTGCAGTAGGATCCTTGACAGCCCTGCGCCCTGGGTGCCCCACAGTGCTCAGCAGGAATGTTGTGAGGGCTGAGGCCCAGTTGGTGGTGGGAAGCTGGCAGCACCCCCAAGCCAGCCCTCCCTCTGAAGGACAGCCTGTGTCCTAGACTGGGGCTTCTCCAGGAGTGTGCCCCACTTGTCCAAAGCAGCTCAGCCTGAACCCAAAACTGTGACCAAAGAATCACATGTGTCCTGTGTTGTCCTATAGAAGTGAGTAGGGGTGTGTCGAGCACACACAAGACACTCTAACAACACCCTGAGTGCACCCTCACATAGCTGAGATGGACTCGGACCATGGACAGGCTGCAGCAAGAGGAGCCCAAGGATCCTGACTAAGAATTCCTAAGCCTAGCTGTGGAAGGTGACTGCATCCACCTTTAAACATGGGGCTTGTAACTCAGCTCACACCCAACCAATCAGGTAGTAGAGGGCTCACTAAAATACAAATTAAGCTAAAGCAGGAGGTAAAGAAATAGTCAAATCATATACCACCTGAAAGCGCAGTGGAAGGGACAATGATCGGGATATAAACCCAGACATTCGAGCAGGGAGTGGCAACCCCCTTTGGGTCCCCTCCCTTTGTATGGGAGCTGTTTTCACTCTATTAAATATTGCAACTTAAAAAAAAAAGGCAGCCCAAGGATCTGGATTCCTGGAGGAAGTCACATGGAGGACCTCCTCTAAGATGGCGGCCAATGCCTCATAGACAACCTGCTCCACTGCCTCTGTTCCGGTTCTGTCCAAGTGTGGGATTTCATTAATCAGGGACTAGGCAGCCCCAGCAGTGCCCGCTACCCAAGGAAATCATGCTGTCCTGACCTGATCATCAAGGACAGACCCGTCATCCATCACTTTTACTTGTTCCATTAAAAATACATTATCTAATAGGTTGGCTGAGATACAATTCACCCATTTAAAGCATTACATTCAGTGGTTTTTGGTATCACATTCTGAATTGTGCAGTATTATCAAAATCAATTTTAGAACATTTTCTTTTTTTCTGAGATAGAGTCTCCCTCTGTCACCCAGGCTAGAGTGCAGTGGCACGATCTCAGGTCACTGCGACCTCTGCCTCCCAGGTTCAAGTGATTCTCCTGCCTCAGCCTCCTGAGTAGCTGGGACTACAGATGTGCACCATGACACCTGCCTAATTTTTGTATTTTTGGAAGAGGTGGGATATTTCACTATATTGGCCAGACTGGTCTCAAACTCCTGACCTCAAGCAATCCACCTGTCAAAGCCTCCCAAAGTGCTGGGATTACAGACGTTGAGCCACTGTGCACAGACCAATTTCAGGACATTTTTGTCACTCCAAATTAAAACTCCGTTTCCCACACAGCATCCTTGACCCTTGACAATCACTTATCAACTTTTTATCTGCAGTAGGCTAAATAACAGTCCATAAAGACATCAGGTCCTATTCCCTGAAACCTGTAAATGTTACCTTATTTGGGAAAAGGTTCTTTGCAGATGTGATGAAGTTACAGATCTTGAGATGGAGGTTAATCCTGGGTTATACAGGTGGGCCCTAAGTGCAATTGCATGTATCCTCATAAGAGGGAGGCAGAAATTCACACACACACAGGAGAAGGTGATGTGAAGATGGAACATAAAGAGAATTTATTTACTCTGTGATGTTGGCCTTGAAGACTGGAGTGATACAGCCACAAGCCAAGGAGGACCAGCAGTGACCAGAAGCTGAAAGATGTGAGGAACAGGTTCCTCTCCTATAGCCTCCCTGCTGCCACTGTGATTTTTGCCCGTGGTACTGACTTTGAACTTCTGGTCTTGAGAATTGTGAGAAATTAAATTTCTGCTCTTTTAAGCCACCAAGTTTGTTGTAACTTGTTATAGCAGCCACAGGAAACATGAATTTCATTACCAGGAGTGGGGTGCCTAAAAATGTGGCAGTGGCTTTGGAATTGGATAATGAGGTCAATGGTAGAATTGTGAGAAGCATGATAGAAAAGGCCTAGGTTGCCTTCAACAAGTAGAAATGTGGATGTTCAAGACTCTGTCACCAAGACTCTGCCTTAAAGGAAATGAGGAACTTGATACACAAAGTCTGTGTTATCTTCAAGAATACATACACTATCATAAACAGAATGTTGGTAGACACATGAATAGTAAAGGTAATGCTAAGGGCACAAGGAACATGTTACTGGAAACTAGACTGAAGATGATCTTTGTTATATAATGGCAAAAATTTAGTTGGATTGTGTCCTGTAGCTATTTGGAAGGCAGAATCATAAGCAATGAGCTTGCACATTTAGCTGAGCAGACTTCCAATCAAAGAATTCAAGACTCAGCTTGGCTTTTTTCCTGCTTATAGTAAATGCAAGAGGAAAGAGATAAATTGAGGGAATAATAAAAAATATAAATAATTTAAAAGTACAAAAAAATAGATAAACTGAGGGAAGAATTGTTATGCCAAAAGGAACCTAGACTTGATGATTTGGGGAATTCTCAGGCTATTTAGATTGGAAAAAACCAAAAAGCTAAAACTAGGAGGTTCACTGTTAGGAAATCGTGCTCTGTTGAGAATGCCAAGGGTGTGGCATGTCTTGCAAATTTCCCTAGTGCCAAAGAGATTACACATGGGACTCATGAATCCCCTCAATCACCTCATGGAAGTGAGAAAGAGATGAAATTATCTAAGAAAGATCTGTGGAAAAACCTCATCTAATGCCATGAATTCCATCATATATGCAGAAATTCCACAAAGATTTTAGAATGTTCTACCAGCATAAACACTGCCAGCTTGGACTAGAAAGTTTAGGGACTAGATAAAATCAAATAACTCTCAAAATTTTAGAGGCGGGAAACAGGCTGATAAAACTACTCAACCTCAAACATGTGCTACCCTTTAAGAAAAGCAAAGATAAGCATGAGGGCAGAGCCATGGGATCAGAAGCCAAAGTCATAGACACAGAGATGGAGCCTCCAACTTTATGATATCTTGTTATGTGCAGCCATGGGAAACTAATATACTCTCTCTACAGATCTACCTATTCTTTGGAGTTTTTTAGAGCCTTGCTCTGTTTCCAGGCTGGAGTGCAGTGGTGTCATCTCGGCTCACTGCAACCTCTGCCTCCTGAGTTCAAGTGTTATTTTGCCTCAGCGTCCCGAGTAGCTGGGACTACAGCCGTGTACCACCATGCTGGGCTAATTTTTGTTATTTTTAGGGTTTCACCATATTGGCCAGTCTGGTCTCAAACTCCTGACCTCGTGATCTGCCCACCTCAGCCTCCCAAAGTGCTGGGATTACAGGTGTGAGCCACTGCACCCGGCCTCTTTGGACATTTTATAAAAAGGCAATATGTAGTCTTTTGTGACTGCTTCATTTCATTTAACGTTTTTAAGTTTCATCCATGTTGTAGCATTTACCACCTCTTCATTCCTTCATGTGGCCATATGATATTCCATAGCATATTCCATGTTCAGTTCATCCATTCGTCAGCTGTTAGACATGTGGGTTGTTTCTACTTTTGGCTATTACAAATGATGTTATGATGCTACAACCATCTGTGTATATGTTTTCGTGTGGACGTGTTTTCTTTTCTCTTGAGTATATACCTAAGAGTGGAACTTCTGGGTCATATGGTTAACTCTACATTTAATTATTTGAAGGATTGTCATACTGTTTTCTAAAGCAGCTGTACCATTTCACATTCTCTCCACCAATGTATGAGAATTCCAGGTTCTCTGCTAGGTGTGGTTGTTCACACCTGTACTCCCAACACTTTGGATCACCCGAGGTCAGGAGTTCCAGACCAGCCTGGCCAACATGAGACCCTGGTCTCTATGAAAAATACAAAATTAGCCAGCTGTGGTGCTGTGTGTCTGTAGTCCTAGCTACTCAGGAGGCTGAGGCAGGGGAATCACTTGAAGCTGGGAGGTGGAGGCTGCAGTGAGCCAAGATTGGGCCACCGCACTCCAGCTTGGGCAACAGAGAGAGGCTCCATCGCAAGAAAAAAAAAGAATTCCAATTTCTCTACATCTTTGTCAACACTTATTTTTGTCTGTCTTTTTTTTTAAATCACAGCCGTTATGATAGGTATGAAGTGGCATCTCATTGTGGTTATTTGCAATCCCCTAATGACTAGTGATGCTGAGCATCTTTTCATGTGCTTCTTGGCCATCTCTATCTCTTCTTTGGAGATGTTAATTCCAGTACTTTGCCCATTTTTGAGTTGCACATTTTTTGGTGTTGTTGAGTCGTAGGAATCCTTCATGTATTCTTGATTTTAAACTCTTACCTGATATGTAATTTGCAAATACGTTCTTCTTTTTCCCTCTTTTGACAATGTCCTATGATGTACAAGTTTTTAATTTTGATGAAGTCAAAGTCATCTATGTTTTTTGTTGCTTGTGCCTTTTTGGCATCTTATCTAAAAAAACTGTTGTTGCCTAATCCAAAGTCATGAAGATGTATGCCTCTACTTTCTTCTAACATATTTAGTTTCAGTTTATAAATTTTATTTTTGACCCACTTTGAGTTAATTTTATGAAAAAAAATACAAAAGTTAAAAATAATTAGCCAGGCTTTGTGGTGTGCACCTATAGTCCTAGCTACTCAGGAGGCCGGGGTGGAAAGATCACTTGAATCCAGAAGTTTGAGGCTGCAGTGAGCTATGATCACACCACTGCACTCCAGCCCAGGCAATAGAACAACACCCTAACCACACACACACACAAAGCTGAAGGTAGCAAAGCATCTCCATTCATCAGAGGCATGTGGGCATCTTTGTCCTCTCTTGCTAACCTGGGGAACGCAGTTGGGCCTGACTATCTGTTTTGCCCCTTGATTCTAGCTGGTTGGTTGCTCAGCCCAGGCCCTCCTCTCTGATGAATCCCAAAGTGGCTCCCCAGTTCTGATGCCCTCTCAGCTTCCCTAGTCCCTGAGTTTCACCATAGCTCCCTAGTCAGGGCTCAGCTCTGGACCAGCAGTTTCTAAACTGCAAACTAGAAACACGCAGTAGTTTTCCATAATACTATGTTGAGTGCAAAATAGGTGGCAGGTATTTA
Organism: Pongo abelii; assembly: GCF_028885655.2. Taxonomy (NCBI): domain Eukaryota; kingdom Metazoa; phylum Chordata; class Mammalia; order Primates; family Hominidae; genus Pongo; species Pongo abelii. The sequence goes on along the minus strand of NC_072001.2, from coordinate 13,205,325 downwards.
GCTTCTAATGGCTAAGTAAGCAAATGTCCAGAAATACATCCAATTCCAGTAAACGTTTCTCCACACTGCCCCTGTAGGTGCTGACACAGAGGTGCCAGTACCCGTCTTCTCATTCAGTGGGTGCGAAATCTTCCTGAACTTTCCTTCAGGAGGCTGGCTGGAGTGTTTGGAGATGCCATCCTCACTATCACCTACCACTCCCAGGCATAGCTATTTTTGTATCCCTCAGCCTCCCGTAGACAGAGTAGTCCCACCTGTAGAAATTAAGGTGTTAAGAAATTAAAGTGAGTGTTGGGTAACTTTTGCTTTGACAGATGGGAGTCAGCAAGAGATGTCAGTAATAGTGTGGGCTCTGACATCAGCCAAGTGACATCCTGAGCATAACAATTAGTATCATGCTTCGGTTTTTCCTTGGCCATAAACTGGAATGAGTGGTACTGTAGCCGAGTAGGGATCAAATGAGTTCGCACACGCATGAAGCATGCAGAACAGGGCCTTGCAGGCAGACATCACTGTAGAGTGCACAAATGGGGTCCGGCTGTGAGACCCAGAGCCAGGCAATGACAGGATACGGAGGGCTTTAACTTGGGGTGCTGACACCCACACTGAAGGCATGAGCTCATCCCAGATCATTTGGTGAATTCTTTAGACAAGTACATGCAAGGCTTTCCTTGCCCTGGGGTATACACTTGATAGCCTTAGGTGCCCATTAGTGGGGCACCTAAGGCTTTTTTTTTAAATTTCTTTTGGGATGGGCACCTTTGGACTCGGAAGCCTGCCAGGATTGCAATGGAGGGTCATCCTCCTCCTCCATGTCCCCACAGCCTCCCAGACTTTCTTGGGGTCTGGAAACACAGAGAAATTACTCCTTCCTATCCTGTTCCCTGCTCATGGGTCCCATGTTTTACATTCCTTCACGGTTGCTCCAATAGGGTCTCAGGCAGCAGGGACAGGTAACAAGTGTGCCTGGGCTGCATCTGACCTGGAGTCCTACCACAGTCTACCTGCTGAGACAGCCCTCACAGCACTAGCTGGCATTGCCTCCATGTGGAGCTTGAGCACTAAGTATAAAGATGGCCACTAGGCAATAATATCCAAGTAAAGATGTCTGTCTCTTTAAAAATAATGCAGAGAAAATTTCCAACAAAATTCTTATACATATTTGTCTTCCAACTAAAGCTTCTTCTTGGAGTTAGGAATTTAGAACCAGCTTGATAAAAGGAAATAGACTACAATCATTAAGGCACAGTGTGTGGGCTGCAGTAATTCAGGGTTCAAGGCAGAACAAGCTGTCATGGGGAGGGGCAGGTGTTCTGCTTGATGCCTCCTTCACGAGGGGCAGGTGTTCTTCTGGACGCCTCCTTCGGAAGGGGCAGGTGTTCTGCTGGACGCCTCCTTCCGGAGGGGCAGGTGTTCTGCTGGATGCCTCCTTTGGGAGGGAAAGCTTAATCCTCAGGCAGTGGGAAGGTGTCTGTGGTAGCTAGTCTCCATGATGCTCCCAAAATAATCAACGGTCTGCCTACCTATAGGCTGCTGCTCTTATCAAATGGTGGAGGTGATTTACCCTCCCCTGAATCTGCACTGGCCTTCGGACTTATTGTTTTCAAGTGATGTTCTAGGGGCTGTGAGGACTGGCAGCTGCCACTTCTTCCTCCTCTTGGAAGCCAGCTGCCATAATGTAGGGAAGTCCAGCTATGCTGCTAAAGATACCACGGTGGAGGCCAAGTCAGGAAAGCTGATGTGCAGCCACCAGAGTGAAGCCTTTATGGCCCTCCAGCCTGGCTGGGCTGCGGGGAGAAAGCAGCCACATGAGAAGTCACAAGTGAGACTGGGAGAACGGACCAGCCAGGCAATTCCAGCTGCCCCAACTCCTGACCTACAGATGCAGGAGAAATAGTAACTTGCTGCTTTAGCCCCTAAGTTGTGGGGTGGTTTGTTATGAACTAATAACGCTGAACGAGTAAGTCTGCCTTTCAATCTGAGATAGTTTAATAAGCCCTTATAAAAGCTCATTTAATTTTAAGAAACTACAAACTAACAAAAACAAAAAGTTTTTAAAAGACAGAATCAGGCTTGGTCGGGCATGGTGGCTCAAGCCAGTAATCCCAGTACTTTGGGAGGTCAAGGCAGGTGGATCAACTGAAGTCAGGAGTTCCAGATCAGCCTGGCCAACATGGTGAAACCTCGTCTTTACTAATAATACAAAAATTAGCCGAGTGTGGTGGCAGGCACCTGTAGTCCCAGCTACTTGAGAGGCTGAGGCAGGATAATTGCTTGAACCTGGGAGGTGGAGGTTGCAGTGAGCAGAGATCCCACCACTGCCCTCCAGCCTAGGTATCAGAGCGAGACTCCGTCTCAAAAAACAAACAAACAAACAAACAAACAACAAAAAAAAAAACAGAGTCAGGGTGTCTCACTGTGTTGCCCAGACTGGTCTTGAACTCATAGGCTCAAGCAATCCACCAGCCTTGGCCTCCTAAAGTTCTGGGATTACAGGCGTCAGCCACTGTGCCTGGCCAAAAATTGACAAATTTTTAAATTAGAAATCCCCCAAAATAGGCTGGGTGCAGTGACTCACACCTGTAATCCCAGCACTTGGGGAGGTCAAAGAGGGTGGGTTGTTTGAGCCAGGTGGTCAAAACCAGCCTGGCCAACATGGCAAAACCCCATCTCTACTAAAAATACAAAAATTACCCAGATGTGGTGCTGCAGGCCTGTAATCCCAGCCATCCGGGAGGCTGAGGCAGGAGAATCGCTTGAACCTGGGAGACAGAGGTTGCAGTAAACTGAGATCACACCACTGAACTCCAGCCTGGGCAACAAAGCTACTCTGTCTCATTAAAGAAAACATTCCCCCAAATATTTGCAAATTGTGTATCTCATAAGAGACTTACATCCAAATGCATAAAGAACTATTACAATCCAACAATAAAAAGACTAACAACACAATTTAAAAATGAACAGAGGATCTGAATAGACATGCTTCAAAGAAAATACGCAAATGGCCAAAAAGCACAGGAACAGATGCTCCACATGGCTAGTCACTAGTCAAATGCAAATCTAAGCAATGAGACACGAATTCAAAGGCTATAGTTAAACAGTGACAAGTACCGGAAAGGATGAGGGGAAACTGGAATGTCATTTAAGCTGCTGGGGAGAATTTAAAATAGTGCAGTTGCTTTGGGAAACATCTGACAATTCCTCAAAAGGTTAAATACAGAGGTACCATATGACCGGGCAACGCTACCGCTAGGTATATACCCAAGAGAAGTGAAAACACAGCCCCCATCAAATATTGTTTTACCTATTCATGATAACCAAGAAGTAGAAACAATCCATATATCCACCAACTAATGAACGGCTATGAAAAATGTGATATAGCCATTTATACATGGATTATTTAACAATAAAAAGGAATGAAGTACATACCAAACACTGTTCATGGACCTTAAACTTTAAAAATATTATGCTAAGTGAAATAAGCCAGCTGCAAAATAAAACATGTATTGTACAATTGTATTTATATGGAAAATTCAGAATAGGCAAATCCACGGCAGTGCAAAGTATAACTGGTGGCTGAGGGTTGAAGGAAAGAAGAGCGTGTGACTGCCAACAGGTATAAAGTTCCTTTAAAAAATGCAGACTGGGCCGGGTGTGGTGGCTCATGCCTGTAATCCCAACACTTTGGGAGGCTCAGGTGGGCAGATCACCTGAGGTCAGGAGTTTGAGACCAGCCTGGCCAACATGGTAAAACCCTATCTTCACTAAAAATACAAAAATTAGCCGGATGTGGTGGAGTGCACCTGTAATCCCAGCTACCCAGGAGGCTGAGGCAGGACAACTGCTTGAACCTGGGAGGCAGAGGCTGCAGTGAGCCAAGATGGTGCCACTGCACTCCAGCCTGGGCAACAGAGCAAGACTCAGTTAAAAAAAAAAAAAGCAAACTGGGCACGGTGGCTCACACTTGTAATCTCAGCACTTTGGGAGGCAGGAGGGTAGCTTGAGATTAGAAATTTAAGACCAACCAGGGTGACACAGTGGGACTCTGTACCTATAAAAAATAAAAAAATAGCCCGGTGTGGTGGCACACACCAGTAGTCCCAGCTACTCAGAAGGCTGAGGAAGGAGGATCACTTAAGCCCAGGAGGTTGAGGCTGCAGTGGCCTGGGTTCATGCCACTGCACTCCACCCTGGGTGACAGAGACACTGTCTCAAAAAACAAAATAAGTTCTAAAATTAGGCCGGGCTTGGTGGCTCACACCTGTGACCCCAGCACTTTGGGAGGCCTAGGCAAGAGGATTGCATGAGGCCAGCAGTTTGAGACCAGCCTGGGCAACACAGTGAAGGTGCACCTGTTTATTCATTTATTTATTAATGAAAGTTCAAAACTTAGATTTTGGTGATGGCTGCACAACTCTGTGAATATCATAGAGACTACTGACATGTAAACCTGAAAGGGTGAATTGGATAAAGCTCTTACAGAAAAAGCTTATCACATGCATGCATAGACAGAGCCTACTCCACCCACCTCAGCCCCTGTGCTCTTGCAGCTCTGTCTCACACACACACGTGCACATAAGTGCATGTGTGTTTTGTTCATTTCTAGTAAAACAGTTCTGTCCCAGGGGCACTCACAGATGAAAGGTGGTGGTCACATGAGGCTCTCAGTGTGGTGCTGGCCCAGGGAGAGAGCTCATGTGGTGGAAACCCTTCTCCTCTACTCCACCGGGATGAATTCTTCTAGATAAGCATCACCTTCTTCATTTCGCAAAACGGGACAGGGATGCTTCTGGCCCACGCCTCAGGGCTCTGTGGGGCTTAGGTAAAGACACCTAGGAGAGACTATAAGGACAAACCAGATTCTTGCTTATGGCACTGATCCCTTCCACAGGAGCAGCTGGGGTCTAACTGAGCTCTCTGTAGGATTCACGGGGGCTGACCACAGATGGAAGGTGCTGGCAGTGAGCTCTGGGGCCAGAGGCTGGGCCTGCATCCCGTGTCCTCCTTATACCGTGGACACACAGGAGGACCCCGAGTGCTGCAGGCAAAGCCAACTGTGCCTGTGATCAATGAGCAAGTACCCCACCATGACTACCTGTGATCAATCAATGAGCAAGCACCCCACCCCGACTCCCTGTGATCAATAAACCACTCCTCCCAGACTCCCTGTGATCAATCAATGAGCAACCATGACACCCCGACTCCCTAGGATCCCCCACAGAGGGGTTCCAGAGTCTGTGACACTGTCCTTTCCTAGCCTCTCTGCCAGAGGGGCTCACTCACTAGGGCCTTACCCAGGACTTGGCCTTCAGGAACACATGGCTCTCCATATCCCTGCTGGATTTACTATGCGTCACGTCAGCTTTCATCATGGCATCCTCGCTGAAACACAAAAGGAGAGGTTTGCACACACCACTGAGTCCAATGCTGTGGGACCTTGGGCAACAGGCCTTGCAGTGGTGCTGTCCCCAGCACGCCAGCCTGGCTGAGGTCCAGGAGAGGCAAGAAGGAAGGTGCACTCAATAGAGAGCAATGACAGGCCGCTGAGTCAGGGAGAAAGTGAGCAGGGTGATGAGAAAGAAGGGACAGGAAAGATGGTCACCACGGAGCAAAGAAAAACCCCTGGCATGAGGCAGTGGGGGACTAGCCCCTAGGGATGGCTCACAACCCATTCAAGTTGAAGGAAGTACGTGTTACACTACTGGGCAGCAGCTGGCCTCTAGTTCCTAGTTCCCGCTCTCTGAGTGGCCTGCACCAACTCTGCCAGCATGGTAGGACCCAGATTCCTCCTCTGTAAAATGAAGGGGCCACATGAAGTCATCACTCAGTCCCTCCCAAGGCAATGGTCTGTCCCTGTGTGGGACAATGCAGGTTTCATATGAGGGATCAAACAGACAAGTCCCAACTTCAACAACTTCTAGCTGGGTAGGAGAAGAGAAGGACCACATAAATGTAATCGATATCTTTAAAAACACATTTACCAACAATTCTGTACTAAGAGATGGAATCCTGGGAAAGGTTTTTCGTCACACTGCTGCTCCGCAAGGACAGAGAGCCACGTGCGTCAGTTAAGCTGGAGCCCCCTTGATTGCAGCACACGCTGCCCCCACATTCACACAGGGCAAGACAGGAACAGGTGTGTACCTGTTAGGAAGGCCTGGCCTGTGGCTCCTGGGGACTGGCTGCCCTGGTCTGTTCATGGCCTGCCTTCTTCCCAGTAGGAGGGGTCTCTTCCCTGCCTGGCCTCCCTGCAATAGCCTTGAGGTGGTGGGATGACCTCACCTTTGGGCTCAGTGATGATTTGACGGACTCCAAGTCTCTCGCAGACATAACGGAAGGCTTGATTCCCAGGGTTACACCACTGATCGATATAATCATTTGAGCACGTCCCTAACATGTTGTTCACAGAGTCCTAGCACGTGCCTGTAAAAACAGCATACTTTATTTAACTATCATGCCACCAGCTACCTGTACACACATTCCACACAAGCACTGCTCAAAAATACAAGGGCAAGGGTGCTCTCTAATGTTGAAACCCAAATCCTTACTCCCATATATTTACATGGCAGAACACTAGGTTGGGACTTGGCAAGAAGCCAAGATTTTTAAATTTTTGCTTACCTCCTGTGTGAGAAGGAATAAGTCTCACAGAATAAACAGTAACTGATTTATGTGTGGCCTAATTCCAAAAGGGATTTAAGTGGCTTACATTAAAAATCCAGGTAAAAGGGGACCAATTAACATTAATACACAATAAAAAGCCCTAGTAACTGAGCCCAACACTTAGATACAAGCTTCCCACCAGCCAGGGAAAATAGAAAATCCAATGTATTACATAATGTTCCCTTTCTCACAATAACAAGTGTACCAGTTCCTCACAGGAAATAAACATTTCTATAGCATTAACCTTGATAATTTGTTATAGGCATCATCACACAACCTAATGAACAGTATCTTCAATTGCAGTTTATTCAGAATTATTTTGCATATAGAAATTTCTCATACTGATTCCCAAATTTAAATAGCACAAAAGATTCTTCCTGGCGGTGTGCGATGGCTCCTGCCTGTGGTCTCAGCACTCTGGGAGGCCAAGGCGAGAGGACTGCTTGAACCCAGGGCTTTGAGACGAGGCTGGGGGGCATAGTGAGACCTTGGCTCTACAAAATGTAAAATTAACTGGGCATGTTGGTGTGTGCCTATAGTTCCAACTACTCAGGTGGCTGAGGTGGGAGCCCTGGAGGTGGAGGCTGCTGTGAGCCAAGATCATGCCACTTCTCTCCAGCCTAGGTGACAGAAGAGATTCTGTCTTAAACAAAACTTCTTTCTTTTCAAGGAAACTAGAATGCCATAGAGAATTGGCAAGATACTTCAGGGAAAATTTGCTAAAATTTTAAATTTTCCAAAGAAATGCGTTTATTTGTTATTCAATCCTGGTACAAGAGCACTACAGCCCAGTGAGCTCCCAGGAGCAATGAGGTCTGCACGACTTGTAAACTGATCACCCAAAATATGATACACCAAGCCAGAGGCTAGGACGTTGGAAACAAACATTAAGCTGTTTCATGAGCCTGGAGATTATTTTCAAAGTTTTTAAGTTTTAGGCTCTTAACAAGACTTTTTAACAATCACACCCTTTTGTCATTGTTGTGTATTGGTGGCAATTAGTGGTAAAGAGATGGAAAATAAACACGTAAGACCACAGAAAGAAAACTGTCACCACACATCTTCCTAAATTTAATACCGAACCAGAATTTGCAAAGTGTTTCTAAAATGGCAACTTTTGCATGAAGGCTTTTCCCGATATACATTAATTATCAAAAGGATAACTTAAGAGGGGTTACGATCATTAACAATGCAAGGTAAAAATGTTTACAGGAAACACTTTGTAGTTAGTGCTCAATACAGTTTGGTGTACACCCAAACATAGCTCAGCTGCAATCCTTCCAAATACTAGCTCTAAAACCTGGAGACACCTTGGCCTTTTCCCTTACCACAGGACAGTGCAGTGACAGCATGGACTTTAGGATTCAGAGGTTGAATTCCAGCTCTAACACTTTTGGGTGGCCGTGGCAAAGTCATGGAATATCTGTTACCTCATTGTAGAGTGGAAATAATAAAACTACATACCTACCTTATACAGTTATTGTGAAGAGTAAATGAGTTAAATATGTCAAGGATCCACACCAGCATATATATATGTGTGTGTGTGTGTATATATATATAGTGTGTGTATATATATGTGTGTGTGTGTATAGTGTATGTATATATGTGTGTGTGTATATATACACACACACACATACACTAATCATGATCATTGATTTTATTTTCTTCACCACTTTCAAACAAAACTTTAGTGCTGTGTCTCTTGAGTTTGTTTCTCTCAAGTAGCTGGGACTGCTGGTGTGCCACCATGCCTGGCTAATTTTTGTATTTTTAATAGAGATGGTTTTGCCATGTTGACCAGGCTGGTATCTAACTCTTGACCTTAGGTGATCCATCCACCTTGGCCTCCCAAAGTGCTGGGATTACACAAGTGAGCCACCATGCCCGGCGTGAGGAACATTTTTTGATTCTATACATTATTCCATTTAACTGTGTACCCACTCTGAAGCCAAAAATACACTGCTTTAATTACTATAGTATGCCTCCTTATAAAAATATATGTACATTTAAAAATATTGTTTCTATACATTTTTTCTGTATTGTATGCTTAGTATTTTGTATGTGTGTCCTAAAATGAGGTGTTTTACATGCTTATTTTAATAGCTTTGAAAGTCTATCATAGTGAGTAGAGTTCTTGCTGTCATCGGTAAATAACATGGGAAAATACTGTTTTCTAAAACTTTGTTGAACTGATTAGTGTCTCGACTACTTTTACAGGATGATACTTTGCAAAACTATACTATTATGTCAATCACAAAAATTGTATTTTTAAATCTTCCTACCCTATATTGATAATTGGTGTTTTTGGTTGTCAGAGAATTATTGCAAACATTTTTTTTTTTAGATAGTCTCTCTTTGTCACCTAGGCTGGAGTGCAATAGAGCGATCTCAACCCACTGCAACCTCTGCTTCCTGGATTCAAGTGCTTCTCCTGCCTCAGCCTCCCGAGTAGCTGGTATTACAGGCACCCAGGTAATTTTTCTATTTTTGTAGAGATGAGGTTTCACCATGTTGGCCAGGCTGGTCTTGAACTTCTGACGTCAGGTGGTTCACCCACCTTGGCCTTCCAAAATGCTGGGACTACAGGCATGCACCACCACACCTGGCCACAAACAACTGTTTAACAAAGTAAGTTTAAAATAATAGGTAAGCCTTAAATTTCAGAATTTGAGATAAATCAAGGAATGAGCCACAAGTAAAAATCACTTACTTTTCAAAGATCACAAACCATTTGTTCCACCAAAAGGAGAGCGAGTGGTAGAGCTGCTTGATCCCCCTGGAGAAGACACCAGTATCACCAAGCTGGTGCCACAGGTATGTGTCTTCTGCAGTATTTTTAGAGGCAGCCCACAGCTAGTATTTGCTGGAGAAAGGAATGAAAATACTAAGTCTAAATATTTGACACAGAAATTCATTTGATTACCAAAACAGATTAGGGTATAAATGAGGGAGCCCCAAACTGAAACTAAGATAAATCCCAATTATGAAAACAGAGCAAGAAGTAATAGCTAAGGAAAAAAAAATACTTATCTTCTGACTCCACAACCTGACCCCAGTTATGCGCTCTATTATTATAAGGCCTCCTATGATAGGGTCTGACATTTCTTGAGGGTGTTCCCAATCCTCAATATGGCCTCATGCCTCTACAAATTATTCCAAAAAAATTTCTCACGTGGACTAAATCTCAAAATAAGAGAAGAAATCCTATTCGTGTTTCCCCTAAAAAAACTGATATAGTTGAATACACTTATCTGAAATGCTTGGGACCAGAAGTGTTTGGATTTCAGATTTTTTCAGATTTTGAAATATTTGCATTACACTTAAGAGTTGAGCATTCCTAATTGAAAAATCAAAAATCCACAATACTCCAATGAACATTTCCTTTATTTTTATTTTTACTTATTACACCTGAGATTAGTGAGATTATTTCCTTTGAGCATCACATCAGCATTCAAAAAGTTTCAGATTTCAGAGCACTTTGGATTTTTAGATTTGGGATGAACCACCTGTATTCCAATCAAGATCTTGGGCTTTTATTTTCCATTTTATACAGCATAAATTCTTGACAGGTTTGTGATACTACACTCATAACAAACAACTTCCAACATAAAATCAGCCAAAAATTTCACCCTAATAAAAGCTTTCAAATATTACAAAACAATTTTATACCTGCGTAACTTATTGTAACCCTTTATATGTATTTTATTTTTCCTTTTATAAAGAGTCAATGACATAAACTATCATTAGGAAAATAATTATTGTTTCTAGTGAGGAGATGCAAAATGTACTTTAATCTCCCTTACTGGCATATCTGAAACATGGAGTTTATGGATTTTCCATATACAAGCCCAGTGAGAACTGATGATGTCAACAGAAAATCAGAGTGGTTCACTTAGAAAGCTGTCAGGCTATAAAATATAACTTAATGGCAGGGCACGGTGGCTCATGCCTATAATCCCAGCACTTTGGGAAGCCAAGGTGGGCAGATCACGAGGTCAGGAGTTCAAGACCAGCCTGGCCAACATGGTGAAACCCCATCTCTACTAAAAACACAAAAATTAGCCAGCTGTGGCAGTGTATGCCTGTAATCCCAGCTATTCGGGAGGCTGAGGCAGGAGAATCACCTGAACCCAGAAGGCGGAGGTTGCAGTGAGCCGAAATCAACATCATGCCACTGCACTCCAGCCTGAGTGACAGAATGAGATTCCATCTTGAGAAGAAAAAAAAAGTAGCCTAGATAGATGAAAATTCATTTTTAAATGGTTTAGATTAGAAAAGTAAAAATCAATCTGTCTGGTATTTGTTTTGAATGCCTGTGCTTCTAAAAACCTTCATTTTCATTAAACTGCAAGCCCCAAGAAGTATATTCTTCATTCAGGAACATAAATCCAAGAGGATAAATTTCCACTGGTAACAAACCCAAAAAAGGGAATAACTGAAAAATTAGGAACTTTGTTAGCATAACATTTTCACCAAGATGTTTTTAACAGATACACTCTTATTAACATGGTCATAGGTAGTAATTTATAATGGAATAAAAACTTATAGACCTCCTGAATGTTCACCTAATTTTCAAAACTTTACTCAGTTCATAACTGGTGAATTTCAATGTAGTGACATCATGTTAAATGAATACACAGAGAATGCATATAAAAGTACAATCCTTACTTGGGCCCTGCAGTTCGGGACCAGCCTGGGTAACATAGCAAGACCTTGTCTCTCAAAAAAAAAAAAAACAAAACAAAACACTGAAATCACATGTTTAAAATATTCAAACCAACTTCTACCAAGTTATAAATGTACCTTTGCCTTCTGATGGCTTTTTTTTAATACTGCACACATTTTCAACAAGCATTCCTTCAGTATTTCCATTGTTTAGGGTAAGATTTAATTTTCTCCCACGGGACAAGCCCAGATCAAGCCTTCAAACTTGTCATGACAACGTTTATTCAGGTAAAACAAACAAATAAATTGTCCTCTAAAAAGCTCAAATTATCCACTTACACAAGTTATAACAACTATTAACAATTTTATCATTTCTATTTGATACAATAGAGGCCTATGAAAATAAAATACTGTCCTTAAATTCTAGTGTGGACTAATAAGTATTTCATTTGGTGTGAGTATTTAACTTGGTAGTCGCACAACGAATTAATCATATTTTCACTTTCTAGCATTTCCAACTATGAAATTAAAGCATAAAATTACACTGAATTCATTAAATGCATATTAACTCAGATGCATTTTTCTACATATGGCATCTTTTTCTAGCCTTACCTTTTTACTACAGCTTATGGTTTGTTACAAATCCAGATATTTGGTATGTTATCTGTAAACTCTTATGGAACGATGATTTTTAATCTTTTGGGGAATCACAGATGGCTTTGAAAATCTCATGAAAGTTATGACCAGATACAGATAAAATGGTATTTGAAACTTTGAGGGAGTATGTTTAATAACCCCTTAAAGGTTTATGCTGGTTAAGAACTCCTCCTACTTTAAAAGTACAGTGGGCCGGGCACAGTGGCTCACGCCTGTAATCCCAGCACTTTGGGAGGCCGAGGCAGGCGGGTCACCAGTTCAGGAATTTGAGACCAGCCTGGCCAACATGGTGAAACCCCGTATCTCCTAAGATAACACCAAATTAGCCAGGCATGGTGGTGAGCGCCTGTAATCCCAGCTACTCTGGAAGTTTAGGCGGGAGAATTGCTTGAACCTGGGAGGCAGAAGTTGCAGTGAGCCGAGATCACACCATTGCACTCCAGCCTGGGTGACAGGGCCAGGCTCTATCTCAAAAAAAAAAAAAAAAAAAAGGACAGAACAGCATACATACTATACTACCTTTTATTAAGGTAGAAATTATGAACATATATAATGTAATTATATTTGCATAAAGAAACCCTGGAAGAATAAGTGAAAACTAGTAAATATGGTTACTTCTGGGGGATATGGTGGGGGTAGAATATAGAATTCATCAACATGGTGGGAATAACACTTCCCTGCATATACCTTTGTACACTGTTTTGACTTTAAAACTCTGTACAGCTATTTTAGAACATTAAATTGAAAAACAATGGTAAATTCTAAAAAAATATGTACTATAGAAAGCTTTTACTTGCTTGTCAAGACTGTATTTAGCAAAGACGATGCTAAATATCAGGTTTTCACATTCACAAAGCATATGAAAAACATGAAATCAACTAATTTATACTAACAGTGATGATGATAAAGTGTTTACAGTTAAAGATGGGGCTGTTCTGCATTCTTACAGGTTCATGCAAATTTATGTCCATAGCCTACAACATGTATTGGCTGGAATAAAAATCTGGACAATGACTGGAAAAAAAATAAGGTCAAGTATGCATAGGTAAGGGCTTTGTAAAGCACAGAGTAAGTGCTCAATTAAACATGGATGAACAGAGCTATACAGAGGAACAGGTCTGGGAAACTCAGAGCAACATAGCTGCTTGTTACTGTTTCAGAGTTTTGGAGATGGTGGAACCAGTCCAGGCAGTTAGCGTTGCTGATAGGGAGGCTCTATATCAAGAAAGTCTACTTAGAAGCATCTCATTAATATTTTCTGCAGACTTGCCCTCTTTTCTCATTAGTATTGAACGTTCTGAACTGGGTTGGCTACAAATACACCGTTTTCAACCTAATATACAAAAAAGGGAGATCCCAAAATGATTTATCTGTTTCCATTTAGTTAGCAAATTTCTACTTGAGGATATTATTGTTAGTAGCTGCTCAAAAATATTTCAAAAAACTACACCTGAGTAGACATACACCTTAAAACTACAATGTGCTATAGAAACTACTACAAACAAATGAGATTATTGCTAAGTTTGAGAGCTTTCATTTTTCCTAATAGCTCAGATTCTAAATGTAATGAGCCACATTTAATAGGTCTATGAAAAATTGTTAATTACAATTCCTTATACTGGATTCCACAGGCAGTGCTTACTAATTACATGCCCCTGACAGGTCAAAGTGAAATGCGAGGAAAACAAATCAGTCTTTGATTTCCTGTTAAGGACAAATATGGGAATGATGTCTTCTCAAAATATCATCAGTGACTAAAATCCAAACTCTCTATAAACAGCAGTAACACTAGCACCAGCTTGGGCCCTGGCAGAGCAAGCCTGGACAAAGGCAGAGTTTGCTAAAAATACATGTCAACTTCAACTGGATCTTTGCTGGTGCTTGGCAGTTTCTTCATTCTTCACTTGGTTAGGCCCCAGAAAAATCTTTGGAGTGGTAACTCCAAAATTCCTGCAACAATTTTTAGCTTAACTTTCAGCAGACCACCTGGCTTTCTGTTTTTTCACCTGGCTTTCTGTATTGCTACAAAGATCCAGACCACTTACCATAAGCTTCTCCCACTCACGTCTCTTCCAACTCTAGAATCTTGGAACTCAGCCTCATTTAGTCTTTCCTTCCTCTTAATTCAGAAAAAGAAGGATTTCACCTTATATTAAGATTAGCCCTTCCACTTCTGCCTCAAATCCTGTGCTCTCTTCTGCCCTTCATCATTAGTGTCTCCCTCTCTATTAATTTCCTTCTGTTTTCAAACATTCACAAGTCTTAAACAACACCTTGGTGGCCCATTAAGATATCATCCCTTTTGTCACATCTCATGGCCACTTTCTAGATCCAGGAACCAGGTTCCCACCAGCGACGACAGGCAGGACTGGCCTGCAGCTATGGGGTGTCTGGAGATTAAGAGAGAATGGAATGCAAAGTGACAAGTCTTCAGCAGCAAAGAGAAAGTAAAGGAGGAGCCCACGGAGAAGGGGCAAGAGAAGGTGAGTAAATTCAGGAGCACAGCCAGGAAAGATTTCCAAAGGTGAGGGTGCACATAGTGGGGGAGTCTTTTATGGCATATTCACAAATGTTAAAGGAAAAGATTTGTTAGAGTCCAAAAATGCCATTAGTATTTCCTCATCCCCTGCTTAACCCCTTGCATTTGGTGGTCCCTGAATTCAGCACCCTCTAATGAGTGCACAATCTTAATGGTCCACCAGTAACTAAGATCAAAACCAGTGACCCTTTCCTTGACTTCCTTGCAGGTCACACCATCACTGCCATCCTTCTTGGGATTCTGATTCTTCAGTCTTGGTGGCAGAACACAATCCTCATTTGTTTCTTTTTTTAGACAGAGTCTTCCTCTCCCACCAAGGCTAGAGTGTAGTGGCATGATCACCGCTTGCTGCAGCCTCAACTTCCCCAGGCTTAGATGATCTTCTCACCTCAGCCTCCCAAGTAGCTGGGACCACAGGCACGCACCACTATGCCCCGGTAATTTTTGTATTAGTATTTTCTGTAGAGACAGGGTTTTGCCATGTTGCACAGGATGATCTTGAACTTCTGGGCTCAAGCAATCTGCCTGCCTTGGCCTCTCATAATGCTGGCATTACAGGCATGAGTCACTGTGCCCAGCCTTGGTTCTTTTTAACATGAACACTTACCTCTGTGTAAAGTGCTTATTGTGCTGGTGGGTGAAGCCAGCAAGGTCCCTGCCCTTCTTCCTGTCTCTCTCTTTGCTGCTCAACATCTTCACTTGCTTAAATGAGACCTTGCCCAACGTTAGACTTAGCTTCTGTTGTCCAAGACTTCTACCTGCAACACTCTATCCCTACATCTTCGAGAGGTGGGATCTTTCCTAGCATTCAGGTCTCATTTCAGCATCACCTACTCAAAGAGGCCTTCCCTGGTTGCCAATCTAAGAAAGAATCTTCCCCAGCACCCACAAGCCAGAGTACATCAGACTTTTATTATCTGAACAGCACTTACCACTCTCTGAAAGTATTTTACTCATGAGGTCATGATTGTTTGCCCTTCTACCTCCCCATGCCTGACTGAATGCCAACTCCCTGAGAACAGGGATCCGCCTGCCTTCTTCGCCATAACATTCCCAGCACTTAGGAGGTATTCAATGAATACTTGATGGCTTGCTGAATACACAGATCAGGGCCCTTCCTCAAATCCAACTCCGCCTCTCTATGGCGACTCCCACATTTCTATTTACTGACCCATCTTTGCTGCTAAGAGCTAGTCCCACTTTTCTAACTATGCCTCACCCTACCCACCAACATTTCTACTTGAACAGCCTTCTGTCACCTAAAACTCAACACGTCCCCCTCTTACTTGTCTTACCTCAACCCTCCTGCTAGGTTAACCTTTAGCAAGTACAGCTCCATTTATGTCGGACAATTCTAAATATACCCCTTTAAAGGCATCCAAGATAAAAATCAATCACTTTAAGCTTGGCATTCAGAAGCATTATCTAATCCAGTCCTCTGAGAAAATCAATGGACACCTTAAAGTCAAACACAATGCTGTATTATTGTAATTGCGTACTTTGAAAAGACTGCAAACAAAAACTGATAAAGCACCTGTGTGACATAAGTAGGGCTGAGGTTTGCTCCAAACTGGTAAATCTGCTGGGAATCCCTACTTCAGCAAAGATCCTCTTCAGGGAAAGAAGCCGCTGATTCAGGAAGGAGAGGAAGAGCTGGGAGGAGTCAGAAGCAGCCCAGAGTCTCATCACAAGGGGCTTCCTTCCTGCCAACCACTCTGGTCCAAGTCATATCATCTCAAGACAGATGATTGGACCAGCCTCCCAACCTGTCTCCCCACTTCCCCGGGCACCCCAATGGTTTACTCTCTGTGTGGCCAGTTTGTTAGCAGAAAATGACTATTATTATACTATAAAATTGAATGTCATGGGGAGTTTAGTTTGCTTTGGTCACTACTGTATTCCCAGTGTCAAGAAGACTATATAGTACACGTTCAAAAAATATTTGTGATGTGAATAAATGTATCCACAAAAACATAAACCACAATAATCAAACTATTTGTCAGTGTATTATTTATTAATACGCATTTGCCACTTGTTCATTCACTATGTCATTTGCTACAAGTGGAAACAGGGAAAAATGTATGCAACACAGCCTTAAAAAAAGGAACATTTTATGCATTAACTTTGAGTTGAGTGATGCAGCACCTCAAAGCCCAGGTCCAAGACAATCCTGTTACAAAACCATTGCTGTCATGTCAGTTTGGAATTGTGTACCACTAGCAATATAATAATATATCCTGTTAAATCTAAGCAAGGCAAGTTTTTGTTACCTTGAAATAAATCATTGATGTAAAAGAAGAGCTGTGCTAGGCGATCAAAAAGAAGTGGTTTCACCTCTGGGAATTAAAAAAATATATATCAAAATCCTTTCAATCATAGTACATTGAATTAAATGACTGCAAATTTTCATGATACATACCAGAGAAGCTACTTAAAAGAATCCAGCTCACAAGCTGAAGGATCTGTGACCAACAATAGAGGCCATCCCAGAAGGAAGGCTCTTAAACAGGAATGCTTCACAGGAATGAAACCCCTCCTGTAACACAAGTGAACGGTAAATTCTTATATGGAACTCTTCAGTCAAAAATTATGCTCTAAAAAACCAGTTTATTTTGTGCTCTATAGTTGCTTCACTCTTAGACTAGTTTTTTGTCATCAATATAAACAGCCTTAGGTTAGATGCCAGACTTCCTCAGAAAAAGGATAAGATGATTAGTATTAGAATGCATTGCCATCTTTATCAATATAGTTCTCAAATACCAAAAAACTTCATCAATTGGAAAGAAAGCTAAAAGTTACAGAATTTTTAAAATAAAATTTATTATCTTGGGGTACATGCAGTAATGTCAACAGTGAAAATGCGTACAATGTTATGTAATACAGCTAGAATTTCATTAGAGGCCATAGGCCAAATCCCAACTCTGAGCAGCTCCATCTTTAGAGGCTCAAATGTCTAGGCTGCTTATATTTCCACCAGAGTGAGGACCTGGGGCTTCCCTTTTTTCCTTTCTCACCCAAGCCTTATATAGTGACATGCACCAGGACTCTGTCCTAAGACCTGCTTTCATGACATGAATCCTCTGGACAGTCTCATCCACATCATAGCTAAAACCATCGCTTTTAACATGAGGGGTCCTAAATCTGTATCTCTAGCCCAAATCTCAGTCCTGAGCTTTAGACTCATTATTTCACTGGGTACTGGATATGACCGCTTTGATGTCCCATAGGCATCTCTTAAGTGAAACATCTTTCCTTCCAAGCCTGCTCCTCCTGTATTTCTTTTCTCAATGAATGCCATCCATCTTCCCAAGTAGGAAACATAAATGTCAACCTAAATTGCTATCCTCACTACCATCGTCTGCACCCAGCTTCCAATTAAATGGTTTCTCACCAAATCCCTAAAACTTGGGCTGGGTGTGGTGGCTCACGCCTGTAATCTTGGCACTTTTGGAAGCCAAGGCAGAAGGAATGCTTAAGCCCAGGAGTATGAGACCAGCCTGGGCAACATGGTAAACCCCCATTTTTACAAAAAACAAAACAAAAACAAAAAACTAAACAACAAAAATCAAAACAAAAAACATAAAAAAAAAACAAAAAAACCCTACAAAAAACAAAAAGACTAGCCAGGAGTGGTGGTGCACACCTGTAGTCCTAGCTACTAGATTGAGGGGGGAGGAATGATTGAGCCCAGGAGGTCAGGGCTGCAGTAAGCCATGATTGTGCCAGTGCACTCCAGCCTGGGTAACAGAGTGAGACCTTGTCTCAAAAAAAAAAAAAAACCCCAAAAAAACCCCCAAAGAATTATTCCACAAACATTTATCAATCAAGCTGAACATCTAAACATGAAGAAGAGTTAGATATGGTTTCTGCCTGCTGAGAGCTCATCATGTGTGGAAAAATGGATGCTGAAAGTGTCACGATAGAGGTAAGCACAGGGAGCCATGGGAGCACATAGAACAAGGAGCTAACCCACACTGGGCAGTAACTGAAGGCTTCTTGATGGTGCTGATACCTGAGTCGCAGCTTAAAATACAACTCAGGGTTACCCAGACCAATCAGTCCATTGGCTGGAATATATTTGACACACAAAAAATGTTTGTTGATTATAAGAATATTAGTGACCCTATGAAATTTACATTACTGGCTAATCCAATTAACTGAATATATTTAATTACATCTTCAGTTTGTTCTCTTAAATTACAGGCTTTTCCCTTTTATTTGCATAATGTAACATATTCTTTCTTCAAATCCAACAGTGCAAAGATTAAAGTCCAACTCAGCTCTATTTATAATGAGTTTCAAATTCAACAAATATTATTTACAAAAGGTGTCAGGTATTTAAGAAAGGTTTTTTATTTTTGTTTTTGAGACAGGATCTCACTCTGTCACCCAGGCTGCAGTGCCGTGGCACAATTACAGGTCACTGCACCCTCGACCTCCTGAGCTCAAGTGATCCTCCTACCTCATCCTCCTGAGTAGCTGGGACTACAGATGCATGCCACCATGCATGGTTAATTTTTGCATTCCTTGTAGATATGGGGTTTTGCTATGTTGCCCAAGCTAGTCTTGAACTCCTGGGCTCAAGTGATCCACCCGCCTTGGCCTCCGAAGTGCTGAGATTACAGGTGTGAACTACCACACCTGGCCAAGAAAAAGGTTTTCAATGGGTATCTAAATAAATGTTAGTAAAGAGTGGTGGAGTGTGGAAGCAGTAAGTGAAATCTTACTTGTAAGAAGGACTCTGCCCTGGTGATAGTATCCAGGAAGTTGGTAAATTGTTTTCCATGTTCATAATTATTCACCTTGTACCAAATACATTCTAGAGCAGAAACAGTAAATATAAGCATCTAGCTGTACCACAATAAAAAAGTGC
Source organism: Pongo abelii (assembly GCF_028885655.2). Classification (NCBI taxonomy): domain Eukaryota; kingdom Metazoa; phylum Chordata; class Mammalia; order Primates; family Hominidae; genus Pongo; species Pongo abelii. The sequence goes on along the minus strand of NC_072001.2, from coordinate 13,185,928 downwards.
ACAGAACATAATTATCACTAAAGTGACAAATAAGTGACAAAGTAAAAAAGCCATTAGTCTTACACATCCTAGCTAACTCATGAGGTAGACTACAACAGATACGTTCAACAACTTGGTAATATAGGGAAAAGCTTACAGTGAAAACATAAATGGAGAAAATTCACATATAATGAATAAGGTAAGCTTTATATCACATAGTACTCCAAGAAAGTATAAACATCTGAATTGAAAGTTTGAGAATACCCTAAACTTCAATTAGGGTAGGCTGGGTATAATGTAAAAATGATAGAAATTTAGTAAGTGGAAATCTAATTAACTATCATATTCTGTTTAAAAGATTCAGAGTAGGAGGAGGAGAATTGGCCTGGAACCAACTAAAAGCAACTTTAACCACTAGAAAAATCAGGAGTAGCTTATCCAGTAATGAAACACTCAGTTTGGTCCAAAGAAATATCATTTCCCCGCCACCCCCCACCAGTGGAGGAATGAAATGCTTAGGCTTTACTATGGCCTGGATGAAAGGCTTCTCACTGCCCTTTCCTTTAATTCTATAATTAAGAAACTTTCCAATGACAAATTTGGTTCCCATATATGCTGATAGCAGACAGGAGATATTCTAGTCGGCAGATGTGAGCATTTTGCTTAACAGAAATAATTAACTTAATAATTAGCTGACAATCTGGCTTACATTAGTCTCCTCTGAGTTTCATTACCATTAACGGGATGACTCTGGGGGCCTCACATTAAGTTTCTGGACATACAAAGATGAAGAATCCTTGGATTGCGACAGTCATCAAAGTAGAGGCACCCAGTGAGTCTTGGTGGCATCCATCCAGCAGTGTTTCCTGAACGGCACCCAGTGAGTCTTGGTGGTCACCCATCCAGCAGTGTTTCCTGAACAAAATCCCTCTCCCTTCCTACTGCCTTGAAATTACAACAGAAACATTCATGCTCTAAATATATGATTACCACAGACAGATAGATAGTCATCAAAGTAGAGGCACCCAGTGAGTCTTGGTGGCATCCAGCAGTGCTTCCTTAACAAAATCCATCTCTTTTCTTACTGCCTTGAAATTACAACAGAAACATTCATGCTCTAAATATATGATTACCACAGACATAATTACAGCATAGGAAGGCTCTTCTTGTCTAGAATTTAGCACCCTTACAAAAGAAACCCATTTGTAAACTATCTTGTCCCATCCTCACGCAACTCTTACCTTCTTGTAATGTTTGACTCAACCACTAGTAAGACCTCAGCAAGACTGGCTCATCTGTTACACAGTTAATGTAGTGAAGCAGCAGAGAGTTGTTTAGCACTGAGCCCATCTGAGAAGGCAGCTGCCAATGACAGAACAACTGATCAGCAGTTAAGTATCTGAAAAGTGAATAAGGAAATCATCATACAGAAAATATATAACAAAAATAGGCTGGGTATGGTGGCTCATGCCTATCATTACAACACTTTGGGAGGCTGAGGCAGGAGGATCACTTAAGCCCAGGAGTTTGAGACCAGCCTGGGCAACTATTTTTAATATATATATATATATATATATATATATATATATTTTTTTTTTTTTTAGACAGTCTCACTCTGTCAACCAGGCTGGAGAGCAGTGGTGAGATCTTGGCTCATCACAACCTCTGCCTCCCAGGTTTGGGCAATTCTTGTGCCTCAGCCTCTGAGTAGCTGGGACTACAGGCGTGCACAACCATGCCCAGCTAATTTTTGTATTTTTGGGTAGAGATGTGATTTCACCATGTTGACCAGGCTGGTCTCAAACTTCTGATCTCAAGTGATCCACCTGCCTTGGCCTCCCAGTTAGGATTTATCAGTGTGAGCCACCATGCCCAGCCTGATACAAATTTTTTAAAAAATTAGCCAGGCGTGGTGGTGCACATCTATAGTCCCAGCTACTTGGAAGGCTGTGGTGGAAGGATCACATAAGCCCAGGAGTTCATGGCAGCAGTGAGCTATGAATGTGCCACGGCCTGGGTGACAGAGTTAAGACTCTGTCTCAAAAAAAAAAAAAAAAAAAAAAAAAACGAAAAACAAAAGGCCATGAAGGAAGTTCAAATAGAAAAATGCAAACAAGCATATGGTCCAGTCACATACCTCTAAGAAATGGATGTTCTGTAAAAGTTGGGGGAAGCTTTGAAGCTGTTCTAATGGAAATGATCCACTTCTATTCAATCAGAAAGACTCATCTCTTTTTCTCCACATTCTTTAGGGTAGCTACTAGAATCGAGCACTAGTATAACTGAGAGAGAATTCCACTTCTAAAAAAAAAGGTAATAAAACAATCTATTGTTGGACTAAACAGACTTACGCTCCACAAATATAAAAGCAGCTATTAAGGTGTTTCAATTAAAGGAATCTGAATATGGTTTACATAGAATCCTTCCTGGGTAACTGACATGTATTTAAATATTTATAATCTCCTCTAAGATCTGAATGGTTATTATTTGGATTTAACAAAAGAAAGCCATGCAAGTTGTTCAGGCTTTAGATACTTACTCTTTTTAGAGGACAAATATTAGCTGGACCTAACATCAACTTCAGAGGTTCTGGAGAAGGTCCCTGGTTTCTTTGCTTCACAGCAAGCTGAGCCATCTTCCATAGATTCTTTGAATTCTTCAAATAGATCTATAAATTTGGATATAAAGTACAAGAGAGTAGGTATCCATAAATTGGAGCAACATAAAAGTCTAAAACTCCTCTTTAATTGAAAGTATAATATGAAATCCTGGACATTTTACTGAGTGAATGGAGAGATCTAATCCATCTGGCAAGTCAGTTAAGAGAGCTTCTGCCATTTTTCTTGACATGTTATACTGTAATAAACTGACATGTAATA